>NC_053166.1:51826205-52126205 GCF_016835505.1 Polypterus senegalus
TTCAGTCCTTGTACAGTCTTAGATCTGAGTTAATTGAAACAGGCTCAAAAATGGTTCACAAACAGTACCTTTTGTATTTTATAAGTGGTTTACTTTACTTGTCTATACAGTATATATTCTACTCAGTGTCGTAATACATTTCTCATTTTACATGGCAGATTTTAAAAAAATGAAAGCAATTTTATATAATTTAAAAATCATATTTCATTAACATTTGGGATTTTTGATCCACAAAGTCCCCATGCTTTCAGCTCTGTTCTGCTTTTAGCAGTAACTCTCTGGAAAATATTTTTGTTCATAACAGTGTAAGAATGAAAAAGAGCTAGTGTTTAGTTTCCTGCAAACAACTTGCGTGTTCTTCTCTAATACTGTTCTAAGAGAAAGGCAAGCAATTACTATTAGAGTGCTGATAATTTCACACAGTAACTGCAGCTTATTGTGATTGTTTTTAGTCATTTTATAAGTGTTTTTGTCTTTTAGTCAGCAGTATGTATGTCAGCTGTTTTAACATCAATGGCTAGACTATCACTACACATTTCTACTATGTTATGTGCCCAAATGTTTAGAAGCTCTCTATGATTACAGATTAAAAGTAGATGAAAGTCTTTGTCTTTAGACTATTCAGTATTCCTTCACAAATTGTAAAATCTTCTTATTAAAGGCAAAACTTTATTTTATATACAGTACTTTTAGTGATAGTTTACATCATATTTAGATTTCTAGGCATCTGCTTCCTTGCTTACTTGCATTGTTTTCAGCATTTGGAGGTGGATACTGAGTCACACATTTCTGGGATTGGGTCCAGTCTTGCCTTTCTAGGCTAAATTATTTTGGGATTGTCTTATTATTACTAAAGTTCTAATGAGTAATCAGATAATCTAACCCCCATGTATTCAGGATGCAAGATGAGAACCAGAGTATCTGGAGGAAACTCAACAGAGGCAATGTCAACTATAGTTGTAACAAGTAAAAATTAATTTTCAAACCAGTGGCTATCGCTGCACCTGTGGCTAGTCTACAATGGTAGCAAAATCAGCAATCCATATGTGTATTCCAAAATAAAAATATATTTAGTCAATAAAAATTTCCATGATTGGCCAGATGTTCTGGTGGCTTAGCTCATGATGCTTTGAAACATGAGGTAAATCTATCCAGTGATGCGATATGTAATGAGTAAACAGAAGCACATAATCACTAAAAGAGCATGCTTCATTGCTGAAAATGAATCAGTAAACCATACATTTATTTTGTTTCCTGGATTTTTCAAACCAAAGTAATATTTATTAGTAGAACAGCTAAAATATGACAATGTACTGAAAGGACATACCTGTACAACACATATTTAAAAATGGTACAGGAGTGAATAGTAGGCAATTTTCAGCTAGGTGTAGTAATTGCAGTTGTAGTCTGTTAAGTTTAATGACTAATTCTGAATTAGTATGCAGGTGTAGGCAATAAAAAAGTCTGGTTACTTAAGTGAGGCAACTTGAAAACAACAAAAGGCTATATCACAGGAACTGCAAAATAATAGATTAACCCTCAATTTATAAGTTTGATTTCACTAAGACTGCTTTAAAATAGAAGCAAATGAGAAAAGCGGGAGAGATTTGGAAAAATGAAAGAATCAGATGCATAATGTGATTTTAATTTACTTGATTTGTCTGTTAAATATTATTCTTCAGTGAGTGTGTTTAACCAGTTAATGCTTTCTCCATGTACTAATGCAAACATAAATCTCTCTGTTGTAGATTTTTTCACAACTATTCCCTAATCCAAACCCTAAACCTACCCCAACCTCCCGTCCGTTACACCTGAAATTCAGGTTGCTACTCATCTATCAATTCATCCATTTTCTGTACTCGGAAAGAAATGGTCAATCAGAACTTTGCACTGGATGTGTTTGCTAAATTGTATAATTTATTATGAGTGGAGTTTCCTACCTTAAATGCAAAATGTGTAATATCTGTAGGTAAATACAGCTTCTGGTAAATACTGTAAATATATATCTGATTAGAAGGGAACAGTCCTATTTTGCCAACACTTAAATGCCCATGATGCCATGGTGGCAAGCAATTGTGCACCCAGCAAATTTCAAACCATACAAGTATTATCACAACAAGATGCAATACAGAGCATCGGAAAAGGAACTATGCACAAGGAGCATTCCTACAAACATTTGTCAATGAAAAGAAACAGAGGATAGTGTGCAACTTCAAGATGTACTAACTACCTGGCAGTGATTGTAACAGCAACACATTTAAAAAGAGAGTACAAGTACAGTGGAACCTCGGTTTGTGAGCATAATTCGTTCCGGAAACGTGCTCGCAATCCAAAGCACTCGTGTATCAAAGCGAACTGCCCCATAAGAAATAATGGAAACTCAGATGATTCATTCCACAACCCAAAACTATTCATATAAAAAATAATTTACACAAAATATAAAGTAAAAATACATTAAACAAATTAACCTGCACTTTACCTTTGAAAAGAATCATGGCTGGTGTGAGTGAGTTTCTAAACTCTTGTGGGATTCCACCCAACGGGACGACACTGCGAAGGGCGTCCCAAACCAATCGCAGGCTCCCAGCACTGTATCAGTTCGCCGTAAAAACAAATCCGAAAAGATTGCGGATATGCTATAAGCGCCTGCCGTTGATGGATGATACAAGGAACAAGGAACATTATAAATGCGCAGGGAACAGAATTACTTGGCCACTAACCTAGGCATGACCCTGCCTGACTGCTGTGTCTGTGTATAGAAGAGCGGCAGATCCCGCTACAATAAATAACCACGCTGTTCCTGTTTCAAGCAGACTCAGCTTTGTGTTTTGGAATGCAAGACAGAGACTCACACGTTACACACAGACACGTGGTCACAATGCTGTAGTAAACAGTGTACAGTACGCTCATACGGATGTTGACTATACGAGTGAGGTACGCCGACTGACGATTACCCACAATCCCACAGTGAGACAGAGAGAAGAACCATCAGCTCAGTTGTGATCAGGTGACACTCAGCAGACAAAGCGTACACGGACTACTCGTATTGCAAGACCTCACTCGTTTATTAAGTCAAAATTTATTGAAAATTTTAGCTCGTCTTGCAAAACAATCGTAAACCAAGTTACTTGAAATTGAAGGTTCCACTGTACCTGGTTTTCTATGTATTGATAATCCAAATCCATTTATGCCAGGTTACTTAATTTTACAGATTAACACAACACATTACTTACCAACAAAGATGCTATGCCCAGTTTCAGATAAAAAGTAACCACGTCAGATCTAGGGCAGGGGGTGGTTGTTGTATCATGATTGTGACTGAGAGAATAAAAGTGAAAAAAAAAATCTGCCAATTTTTACATGTACTATAAATTTACACTGGCTGTTACAGACACAAATCAAAGGTATGTATTTATTGTATAATATTAACAATAAGAGCGGCTCACTACTCTAAATGGTAAATTTTCTGGGAGCTGCTTTCGAACTCACGACCTCCGGATTATAAAATGGGCAGTTCTATCCACAGCACCATGGAAGCTGTCGACTTGTACTTGCACCTTTTATGAAAGTGTTTTTTTTGATATTTTGCCATCAGCCTTCACACATTAGACAGTTCATGTCTACATATTGTTATTTATTACTAAAACATGAAAAACGTTTCTGTTTTAACGATGTGTTTACATAGATTGTTGTAGACACAAAACACACATCAAATTATTTCCCCTTACAATTCTGGGTAGCTCACTCCCAGATAATCAATCATGGTAGGAACTGGGAGAACTTCTTGCCATTTCTGAGGCGGTGGGGTTAGGGTTGGGGGTGGTATAGCAGGCTGCTTGCTGCTTATCGACACATTTACAAGACAAAAGACGCTGACGGAGAGCTGCAAAGGGACTTAAGCTGGGCCAAATTTACGAGTTTTTCGTTGGCTCTGCTAATCTATAAAGTTATTAGGTGGTTAATCTATATATATATATATAAGCCAAATACCACTGACTCACTCATCACGAAATCTCCTGAACCATGAGGACTTGAAATTTGGAATGTAGGTTACCCTTGGCCTAGCTTACGTACACTGCAGAGCTATAGCGTGTCTTTATGTGAAAACAGCCGTGTCAGATGGGGTTGTATGGATTGATTCTGAACGCAACTGAGGGAATGAAAAGTGAATAAAAAAAAAAAAAAAGCTAACCTTTACAAGGATCATAAATTGCACCGGCTGTTACAGAACGAAATCAAATGTATCCTTTTATTCTAAAATAGTAAGACTAAGAGCAGTTTACTTCTCAAAACGGAGTGGTGCAGGATCGAACTCGCGACCTTTTGATTCCCAAACGGAAACTGGTTCTATTGAACCACAGAGGCAGTTACAATAAACGGCTGTCAATGTCGCATGTTAAGGCGGCTTTTTGTTTCTGCAGTTATATTTTTGAATAAAAGTGCAATTGTTGTGTTACTCTTCTGAAAATGTTTCTTTGATATTTGGACTTCAGGCTTCATACATTATATAGTTTATGCCTACATTTTGTCATCTACTACTAGAATATAAAAAACGTTTCTGTTTTAACAATGTGTTTACACAGTTTACTGTAGAAATGGAACAGACATGAAATGCATGTGTTCCAAATAACGATCTATTATTTCCACTCTAAAACTCCACTTCACTCCCAGATACTCAATCAAGGCATGAGATGAGAGAAGTTCGTGCACGTTCTAAATTGGTGGGGGGATGGAATAGCCGGCTGCTCCTAGCTTCTCTTTATCAGCACATTTAGAGGACAAAAGACGCTGGCGGAGAGGTGTGAAGGGATTTAAGAAGCGATTTAAGGTGGGATGGAATTACGAGTTTTTTCGTAGGCTCTGGTAATTCTAGTGTTAATCTATTGCAATTAATTGCTAAGACTCCAGCTTTAACAGGATGAGTCACCACTCTTGTGTGAAGTAAGCAAACTACAGCAGATGAAGAAATAAATTGCAAAATATGATCAAGGGGGTAGGCCTAAAATGCATCTTAAAAAAATCAGTGCTAACTAATTATCAGAGTTGAGAAAGCATCACAGATGTTCTTATTCAAATGTTGATGCTTCTGCATTCTTCTACCCTTATAATTCTGAAAGCTGATTCACATGGTTATAAAATGGTGATGTATTTCCTACATTTTTAGGCATTTGATAATTTAGGGATTAATTAATTAGCAGAGACCATCGCGGATTTTAAATGTAAGCACATCTAAATATATATCAGGATTTTTTGCTGGTTCGCGTACAATGGCTCTTTTAATTTAAAGTACATGCTTCCTCAGTTTGTTTGCCCAGTTGATCTCATACAAGGGACGCTATTGGCAGATGGCTTAGAAGCTACCCAATCAGAGCATGTATTACGTATTAACTAAAACTCCTCAATGATATACGATGTGCTTCCCGAGCGGTGCTTGATTGTTTGCTTTTCTCGTTCTCTCTCTGACATGCTCTGCACCTGACGGAGGGGGTGTGAGCAGAGGGGCTGTTTTCCTAGAAGATACGGAGGCTACTCTAAAAAATGCTGAAAGACTACCTTCACATTGCTCCCTTCTTTGCGGCTGCTTTATTGCGGTGTGCATACTTAAAATCCCAACAGCCCTATTGATTTTTTGATTGTTTGCTTTTCTGTTGCGCGCTCACTCTCACTGGCATTCTCTGCTCCTGACAGCGCTCCTTTGAAGAGAAGATATGTTTGCATTCTTTTAATTGTGAGAAAGAACTGTCATCTCTGTCTTGTCATGGAGCACAGTTTAAACTTTTGACTAAAGGGTCTTACTTTATGTCTGAGGGCTCTAATAATATTAACAGTGTGGGAGAGTTTATAAGGGCTTAAAATATATAAAAATAACCATACAAACATATGGTTTCTACTTCGTGTATTTTCACCTATCGCGGGGGGTTCTGGAACGCAACCCCAGCGATCGAGGAGGGATTACTGTATTTCAAAAACTGATGAAAATAAATCAAAGAACTTTATGTTCTGACTGTTTAATCTGTTAGTGAGAATGTACTGTACCTGGTAGCCTGTATGCAGTTCTGGTTACTATGTTTCAAAGAGAAGCTGTGATGGGAAGATCAAGCAAGAACAGCCCTGAACTACTACTAAATGGTACATGCTACTCTGATAGGCTGAGTATTCGGAAGTTCGGAAATTTTCAAGTCAAAACTTATTTCTTCACAAACATGGTATTAATATAGGTATGTGCCATTCAAAATTGTGTTCTAAAGTTAAGCATTTTCTATAAATTTAAAAAATATCTTACCCACACTGCCACTTTACAATGGAAGCAAAATAAAAGCTTAAAAACTTACCGAATGCATGTAAGACAGTGGTCAAGTATTGATCCGCATCTTGCAATTATACACACATTATAAAATAGTTTATACACACTGGTATTCAATATTATGAAATCCAAGCTTTTTAAAAGAAAACCAGCTGTGCACACTACCTCAGCATTTGTCTTCTTTCATAATAATCTTTAGCACCCCACAGTCCAAAACCACAGTAAATTTTTATGCCACATGGTTTATTTTATTTTTTTACTTATGTATTTATGTGAGAACTTCCACAAGTGATAAAAAAATGTACACTTACCATGAGAAAAATAGTACCAGGAATATGCAATAAAATGATTAATTCCAGATCCCTTTTTGTCACAAAAATGTGTTGGAAACACGTAATGCATGTTTTCTTATATTGAAACCTTTGTCACTTCATTGATAAGTTTTTACTTTTTTGGTAGCGCCCCATGCCTATTAGCATCCATTATAAAGCGGCAGTGCACGATTTCTCACTGCAAATGCATATACAGTGGTGTGAAAAACTATTTGCCCCCTTCCTGATTTCTTATTCTTTTGCATGTTTGTCACACAAAATGTTTCTGATCATCAAACACATTTAACCATTAGTCAAATATAACACAAGTAAACACAAAATGCAGTTTTTAAATGATGGTTCTTATTATTTAGGGAGAAAAAAAATCCAAACCTACATGGCCCTGTGTGAAAAAGTAATTGCCCCCTGAACCTAATAACTGGTTGGGCCACCCTTAGCAGCAATAACTGCAATCAAGTGTTTGCGATAACTTGCAATGAGTCTTTTACAGCGCTCTGGAGGAATTTTGACACACTCATCTTTGCAGAATTGTTGTAATTCAGCTTTATTTGAGGGTTTTCTAGCATGAACCGCCTTTTTAAGGTCATGCCATCAGGTCAGGACTTTGACTAGGCCACTCCAAAGTCTTCATTTTGTTTTTCTTCAGCCATTCAGAGGTGGATTTGCTGGTGTGTTTTGGGTCATTGTCCTGTTGCAGCACCCAAGATCGCTTCAGCTTGAGTTGACGAACAGATGGCCGGACATTCTCCTTCAGGATTTTTTGGTAGACAGTAGAATTCATGGTTCCATCTATCACAGCAAGCCTTCCAGGTCCTGAAGCAGCAAAACAACCCCAGATCATCACACTACCATTTTACTGTTGGTATAATGTTCTTTTTCTGAAATGCTGTGTTCCTTTTACGCCAGATGTAACGGGACATTTGCCTTCCAAAAAGTTCAACTTTGTCTCATCAGTCCACAAGGTATTTTCCCAAAAGTCTTGGCAATCATTGAGATGTTTCTTAGCAAAACTGAGACGAGCCCTAATGTTCTTTTGCTTAACAGTGGTTTGTGTCTTGGAAATCTGCCATGCAGGCCGTTTTTGCCCAGTCTCTTTCTTATGGTGGAGTCATGAACACTGACCTTAACTGAGGCAAGTGAAGCCTGCAGTTCTTTAGACGTTGTCCATGGGTCTTTTGTGACCTCTCGGATGAGTCATCTCTGCGCTCTTGGGGTAATTTTGGTCGGCCGGCCACTCCTGGGAAGGTTCACCACTGTTCCATGTTTTTGCGATTTGTGGATAATGGCTCTCACTGTGGTTCGCTGGAGTCCCAAAGCTTTAGAAATGGCTTTATAATCTTTACCAGACTGATAGATCTCAATTACTTCTGTTCTCATTTGTTCCTGAATTTCTTTGGATCTTGGCATGATGTCTAGCTTTTGAGGTGCTTTTGGTCTAATTCTCTGTGTCAGGCAGCTCCTATTTAAGTGATTTCTTGATTGAAACAGGTGTGGCAGTAATCAGGCCTGGGGGTGGCTACGGAAATTGAACTCAGGTGTGATACACCACAGGTTATTTTTTAACAAGGGGCAATTACTTTTTCACACAGGGCCATGTAGGTTTGGATTTTTCTTAAATAATAAAAACCATCATTTAAAAACTGCATTTTGTGTTTACCTGTGTTATATTTGACTAATGGTTACATGTGTTTGATGATCAGAAACATTTTGTGTGACAAACATGCAAAAGAATAAAAAATCAGGAAGGGGGCAAATAGTTTTTCACACCACTGTATACCATAATTGTGAAGAAAAAACTTTGACTTGAAAAATAAAGAACTTATCCTTTAAGATGTTTTAGCAAGATAGGCTATATGGAGATGTAAACCACATGAGCAATTGTATCAACTTCACAGCCCCTTGCTGCTTTAACAGTAAAAAATGGAGTGTTTATGACACTTGTCAGTTGCTCATGTGAATATTTTTTTCCACCTGTAAGTACTACAGAGTAGCAGTCTTTTTTCCTTTTCTCCTGTTCTTCATAGTAAAAGGATAGCTATTCCTGTCACTGTAAGAGCTACTTATGGGAAAATATTCTATATGATTACAGACACATTCTGCTTGTGGAGTTTTTGGACATCAATACGAAAGTGTAAATGACGCTTGCAGATTTCTATGATCAGGGCAGCTAAGGAGAAAACCACCTTATTTCATTAAAATGGAAGAATGACAAATTTCTGAAATTTTATAGAACAAGTTTAATCAGACCAGACTGTAAAACAGGTATATGCAACTGTCTGGGTAAATATAATGCTGAATTCAAATGAAAATTGTATTCAGCTGTTCATGACAATTTGGCTTCTCTGTATAAGGAGAAAAGCGAATATGATGTGTCTATTATACAGCATGTTAAACACTACGACATAGGTATAAGCTCTTGAAACAATGTTGATATTACACTTCTTTAGCCTTTGTTAGTACAGTGTTTTGCCTTTGTCTTCAGCTGAAATCACAAAATTAAGTAAGTGTATATTATAAAGCATTAGAAAGCTGTGTATCTTCAATGTTAAAGCTGTAATGTAAACTTATAATCTATAGTGTTTTAGTGTTCTATAGTGCTTATAAAAAACAGCGAAATACCAATAGAGATCAATTTAAACATTTTGAAAGAAAGCTTTACAGAAGCCCATCAAAGGTATTCAATCCAGAGACCAGCCTCAGAAATGGTGTAGTTTAGATCAGTGCAGCAATTGGCCACTAACTTAAAAGTGTGGCAGCAAAATAAACATACAAAACTGGAATAATGAAAAAACAAGTAACTAATTGAAATATTCTAAATGTTTACATTTAAAAATAATTACTATCCTTTCCTGTTTTCCAGAATGTAACATCCTTAACCCAAAACATGCTCCTGTTCACTAAGGATTTTAGTCACTGGAAATGCTGAAAGCACCACAGAGTGAATTAAAAGTAAAAGTCAAAAGACATCCTTTTAAATGCTATCCACTATACTATCTGCACCACACGGTGAATGTTACAGATTAGTCTATAAGGAGTCATTCTTAACAATGTCAGTTTGTTAAGGGAATACATGCATGCTATGGGAAAAGCAAAACTGCAAAAGTCTGTTGATTTAAATCCAATTACAGAATTACGTCTCTAATGACTACCAGTTTAACAATAAGACATAAACAACTTTATGAATAATAGAGATGTTGCTTTCTACTAGGTCTAATTCCCAGCCTGGGTATTACCTAAATGGAATCTGCATGTTTTCTTTTGGTCTCTGGACATTTGTTTGCTAGCAATATAGGCTTCAAAGTGGCATTAATTTATATGAAACCAATTTTAATCAGAGAAGTAGTATGACATTTTAGTGGAGTAAGGAGTTTTCAGGATTTAGCACTAACCGAAAAAAAAAAACAAAACAGTTTTTAATCATTACTAATAATGATTATATTAAATTTGACATTTGCGTAAGGGACATGCTGCAAAGCACAAAGAGTATATTCTATTTAGACATATAGCATGATAAAGCAAGACAGAAGTATACAGGTGTGTTAAATAGAGAACACAAAATACTGCAAACTTAAGTTTTTGTTTCAGTGCTTTGTCAACAATAATAATTTTTTCATATTTATGCAACGATAACTATGGTGAATTGTTATAAAAACAGCAAACACAGCACCATACATATGACGTTTTAAATATGCGCCAATACCTCCTGAATCACATCAGTACTGATGTCAGATACTGTACTTGAAAGAAAAACAGAGAAAAATACACTAGTGACCTGTTTAGAAGATCACGTTATAAACATATTTTTACACTGTAACTGTAAACTAAACATTACATGATAAGAAACATCAACTTCTGTCAATTAATATTTAATCATTTGTTTTTTCAAGTCCAGCTCTAAACTGAAAACCACATGTGATGCTGCAATTAACTGTAATATTTTTACCAATTACATAATTTTATTGCAACATTTGAAACTGAAAATTTAGAATAGTATAATAATGATTTGTAACAGAAATGCTAAAATAAAGTATTTCAGATTTCAAAAAATCGACTTTACTGTAATTAAAAAGTTTTGAATTCTGCAAGATATTGTTTATTAATATTTTGTTCTGTGACATACTGTACATATACAGTAATCCCTCGCTATATAGCGCTTCGACTTTCACGGCTTCACTCTATCGCGGATTTTAAATGTAAGCACATCTAAATATATATCACGGATTTTTCGCTGGTTCGCCGCTTTCTGTGGACAATGGGTCTTTTAATTTAGGTTACATGCTTCCTCAGTTTGATTGCTCAGTTGATTTCATACAAGGGACGCTATTGGCGGATGGCTTAGAAGCTACCCAATCAGAGCATGTATTACATATTAACTAAAACTCCTCAATGCTATAAGATATGCTTCAGCGGCGCTTTGTTTTGTTTGTTTCTCTGTCTCTCTCACTCTCTCTGCCTGACGGAGGGGGTGTGAGCAGAGGGGGCTGTTTACACAGTGGCTGTTTGCCTAGAAGATAGAACGCTCCTCTACAAAATGCCGCTTTATCGCGGTGCTTCTGTATACTTAAAAGCACGTATTGATTTTTTGATTGTTTGCTTTTCTTAGCGAGTGCTCTCTCTGACATTATCTGCTCTTCACGGTGCTCCTTTGAAGATAAGATATGTTTGCATTCTTTTAATTGTGAGAAAGAATTGCCATCTCTGTCTTGTAATGAAGCACAGTTTAAACGTTTGACTAAAGGGTGTTATTTCATGTATAGAGGGCTCTAATAATGTTAACAGTGTGGGAGAGTTTATAAGGGCTTAAAATATATAAAAATAACCATACAAACATATTTTTTCTACTTCGTGGATTTTCACCTATCGCGGGGGGGTCTGGAACGCAACCCCCACGATCGAGGAGGGATTACTGTATTTAGAAGGTCGTAAACAGGTTTTCTATGCTCTAACTGCGAAAATATTCGATTTATAAATAAAGAATCCTACTTCGCGGAAATTCATTTATCGCGGCAGAGTCTGGAACGGATTAACCGCGATAAACGAGGGTTGACTGTATCTGTATGTGTAGATATACTGTACATCTATTAGAGTTTGCATTTCAGCACAAGACTAGGAGGCATCATGCCTATTATTTTAACATCTGGCATGGTAATAAACGGGAACATCTTTCTGCGTTTTCAAGGTGTTTTATCTTGGTAGAGTAATATATATATATATTGCTCTACTTTCCCCTATTGTATTATTAATATGTACCCTTAGAATGCCTAATCTCACAGACTTACCATTGTTTATAAGGTATTATTGTATATAACTTATCCCCACCTTCCCTTCTATATCTATAACCTCAGACAATTAGATGTAGTAAAAAGACAAGCAGGAGTTAAGTTACACATAAAATAATGCATTACTGATAATATTCATAAATAACAAAATGCAAAGTACATTTGAATATTGGCAACCATACAACCTGATAAAATGGTGATGTGTAACTCAGGTGGCACACAGACTTGTAGTTACATAAAATGTCTCTAGTTAAGGCATCAAGGCATTAAGGTGCTCAGCTTTCTTCAGAACAGGCTTCAAGCCTGTTCAACATGTATGCTGAGCTGTGCTCTTTATTGTACTGTTGTTGTCAGTTCATGGTGTGATGGTCTTAATCAGTTGTTAACAAGAGATGCTTCTTCATCATATGTTGATTAGCAAGCAAGAGAATGTGGTTGAGCAAGAAAATTTAAGGGTTTTCTGTTCAACCCCTACAGCCAATAGGACATCATGGTACTTAAAGGCCTCTGAGACAAGCCAATTCCAAACAGCCATACCTCAGACCAATGGGAGAAACAGAACATCTTAACACCCACCCAAGACCATTTGTTAAGCTAACCTGGTTTCCTTGTGGGCGTTGAAAGACTTCACCAGAGAAATACTCATCAAACTGGTTTAAGACACATCCCCCAAATCCTGCCGTAAAATTAGTCGTAAACAGGGGGGCAAACACGAATGCCTCTCACCAAAGTAACACTAAATTACATCGCTTTTCCTAAATTACAAATAAAGACATACAAAACATTTATCAAGTTATATGCAAAATCTCACATCACAACACTCCACCCCGATGAATGTTTTGTACAATGTCTTTATAAACAGTCTAAACTGTTTAAAGAGTCTATTGAATAATTTGTACTTTGATTGGCAGTATTCGCTCTCCTAGCGTTAAAAGTTGTCCATGACCATTTGCCCATTACATATCTTCTTTATTTCAAAGACAATCAGCAGAATGTGGATCTGCTCCAGCTTGAGTCAACTCTTTCTGCAGTCTTCATATGTCATCAGATCTGATGGTTCAAAATGAGACAAGTCCACACCTTCCACTAAATTAGCCCACTACAATTTAGCCTATTGTATGAATTTTTAATCTATGCTTTTTTGGTGTTTAACTGCTAATTAGACCCCTATCCCAAACTTATCTGTTTAAGCATATGCAGCTGTACAATTAATTTCAAAATTTGAAAGGTAACATACCGCAGGTGCCAGTACAACCACTTCTTCCCAAGTGAGAGCAGATGTGCCACTGCATAAACTGTTCACAAACCAACATTTGTGGCCCCGCTGCACACATTTGGGTTTGACTTAGTTGCCTCTTGTGCTTTCCTACCCATGGTGCAACTCTTGACTGCCATCAGCCTTTACCAGTATAGGTTGGCATCACCACCATGAGACATCAAAGCTATGCAACTCTCATCATTCCCCCTGTAGGCAACCCCTAGAGTTGTTTGCTCACCATATGCATACTCGTTGTGCTAAACACCTTGATTCAAAATTGACCCACTGGTCCTGTATTTGTACCACAGCTGACAATCTCAACAGGGCTTCCGTATTTTCCCAATAAAACTATACCTAAACATCGGGGCCCATATGACTTGCAAATGTACCAACTGCACCTGCTTTCCTGAAAAGTTCACCAATTTGCTCAGTATACTGCTCTTTAATAATAGTATTAATTATATTAATTATCCCACTTAATTAATTAATACCCAGAATGTATACTTTATGAACTCAAAATTAATCCCCTTATTTTGGCATTCCTAACTGGTTTGTTCAGTTTCCACCCCTTGGAATATAAATTTGCTGCAGTAATAAACAAACCTTTCCTTTTAAACTATAGATATTGTGACTAACCTTTTTATTGCGTGAGTTGTGGACTTGTTACTCACTTAAACCCCAGTACAGAACAGAACATCTTAACACCTACCACCCCCCCCCAAGACCATTAGTTAAGCTATCCTAGCTTCCTTGTGGGTGTTGAAAGACTTTAGCAGAGGAATACTCATCAAACTGGTTTAAGACACATCCCATAAATCCTGTTGTAAAATTAGTCGTAAATGGGGGGGAGGGAGGCAAACACGAATGCGTCTCAACAAAGTAACACTAAATTACATTGCTTTGCCTAAATTACAAATAAAGACATACAAAACATTTAGCAAGTTATATGCAAAATCTCACATCACAACAAAAGGTAAAAAAAAAAAAAGACTTTTCACTATTGCCAGATATACACCTTGTTATTTGGGAAATAAAAATACACAACTTGTGCGTGCTTTGATAACACAATCATCATCAGATTATTATGATATGACTACAGCTGTCCGTGCAACTATAATTTTTTCTGACCAGTGTATCTAGTTCAGATTGACCAGAATCAATGTTCATCCCTTGCACACATCAGTCTACATATCAGGCTAAAATTTAAAAGATACATATATATTTAGATATCATTTTGAAACTTTCACTTTGGCCAAGAATTCATTAATGTTTAGAAGCACAAAAGAAATTTGTTAAATGAAGCAAATAATCTCAGATATGCGTAATTAAGAGGGCAAAAGAAAAAGCAGCTTAATTTTCAGATGAATATGTGTATACTTGGAAAATGATGAGTCCCACATCAATAGCAAGAGTTAGATTACACACTGTGTTCTATGGGTGCAACATACACAATCACTGTCCAAACCAAAAAGTTGCTCTGAGCTGATAACTAGTAATAGTTCCTATATTAAATGCTAAAGTAGCTTCTGTAGACACAGTAAAGCTATTTTAAACTTATAGTGTGAATTAATTTAATGCACTGCTGGGAAAACTGCTGAACATACATTTCCATATACCACAGAGGATTGTTTGAATGAGGATAGTCAACGTTATTGAAATACAATATGCTTTGCACTTCTAGTTAGAGGAAAATCAGTGAGATGGAGCTAGGTCCTTCACCTGCCGGCAATGCAAATATGAACACTTACTACAGTTTCATCAATGTTATTGTAAGGTGCTTTAATACCTTGCATCTTACATACTGTATGGGTGATGACTGAGTCTGCCATTATAGCTGAAAACAACCAACTCATTGCATTCTGATCCAAATAGCAGTAACAAATCACATAGTCATAATCACAGTTTTTATAAGCTGGCCCTTATTTCTATAATTTTCAGTAAAATACTAGTCTGAATACTGGTTTTTGATTTTTCACAAACTCTGAATTTGCCTATTTTACCCTCAATTCCAGTTTTGTTAATAGACACACAGCACTGAATACATTGGCTGCAGCATCAGAATTTAAACTATCCTCAACATAACTCTTCCAAATGAACTATCCTGTCAGTGATCCAATTGTAAAATCCTTTCTACATACATTTGACTGATACACTTAAAAAATATATTTTTTGAAAGTCCATCCATTATGAAACTCACTTAACCAAATTTAGGGTTGCTATGGCTAGTGTATATATCAGCAGCATTATATGCAAAGCTTGGACCAGCACTGCACAGTGTGCCAGATTATCTGCAGTGCATGCACACATATATGCACATACAAACGCACACCAACATTTACTCACAATGAGCCAATCTAGCATCGCCAGCAGACCATACATACATGTCTTTGGGGAAACTGACCTACCATGAGAAATACCAACATACACATGAGAAGTATGTGCAAGTTCTACACACACAGTGCCTAGACAAGATTACAAACTTGGCATTCTGGTCCTAAGCTGCCTTGTGTAAATATTTTTCTATAAAATAAAAAATAGTAAGTGTAGCCCCTGTGGCACAGTGGTTAATACTCTCTCATGGATCCAGCATCTTGGATGTGACTCTCACACCTAATCACTAAAGATGATGGTTTGTTCTTGTTTAGACTAAAGTTTGTAAAACTACGAACCAACAGACAGGAAAAACATGGCAGCTTTAAAGTCAGGTAGGGGAAGTGATGTCATTTTGGCAGGAACCGGAAGTGACATACTCGGGCCCGGAACTGGAAGTGATGTCATCAGATCCAGGTGAAGTTTCCCGTGGTTAGTCTGCCGATAAAAAGAGTAAGGATCATTGCACTCTACTATTCCTTGGTCTGGCGTGGAATTACCTCCCTTTGGGCCTTTTAGCTGCCTCCCATGCACACGTTTGTGACACGGTTCATAATTGACAACATGTTAGATGTAGTATATTAGACACCAAAAGACATGAACAGTGACTGATACAGCACCTCATACTGAAACCCAGTTGCAACATGAATTTGTACGTTGATAACAATCTTAACAACTTGCTAGTTTCGAAAGCATTAAAATATAAAATAGTTAACAGCAAAACCTCTATGTGAAATGTCCTTTCCTAACATGTTTTCTTTTTCTTCACAAGCTGGGCACATCTCATTTTGTTTAACAATTAATGGAGACAGAAAAACTTTTCTCCCAATGGTAAACAGGTTAAAATGAACACCTTTAAATCCCTTCAAGGCAACATATGGCAGTGACAGGTGAAAATCAAAAATGTTTAAAGGAAATGTACTATATAATAAAGATTTTCTGAAAACCTTTCATGCAGTAGCTTACCTCTTCTTAATGTTAAAGCATACAATTATAGACTTTTTTTTTTAAGACTTTGGTGCATCTTCCGGTGGCTCTCTGAACTTCGTAATAGATCCTCAAAGTTCACATTGCAAAAGTTAATATAACTATTGACAACACTGGATTAAAAGACCATCTACACTGAGCAATTAATTTGCCAAAATCCTTGAACAGCACTTTAGAAGTTTGTGGCTTCAAAAATGTCCTTGCCTTAGGTACGATAAAATTAAACAAGTAATGAATTGTAGCTTTTGCTGTAAAGCCAGTCAGAAAGATGCAGGGAAAATTTTTTTTTCAAAGAAGCAAATCATTTTAAAAATTTAACGGTTCAAAAACATTGAGATAGTCAGAGGCATAAAAATATTTGTGATTATGTAATTGCTTAGTGTTGCCTGAGCCATGTGTTGCTCCTGTGAAAAAACAGCTGAGGAGGATTTGAAAGAATGATTGCATGCAAGGAATTATGGTTTATAAAGTACTAGCCAAAGCCTGCCGTAGCATACGGCGGGGTAAGAATAGGAAAGGAAAACGGTGAGAAAGAAATTCAGTATAACAAAGGCTTAGGAAACCACCGTCGCAGTATAACGAAAATAGCAAGGAGCAAAACCAATGCCAATGGTCGAGAGAGTACCTTCCTGTAGCAGGTTACGGAAAACACAGACATATATAGATAGACGCCGCATTCCCTATGTTATCCAGTCGAAACGATAAGTCAGCACGTCCGCCTCTATTGAGAGTTGTAAAAGTGCCATTTAAATTAATACAAGTAGATGTGGAAACCAGGTTTTCTGATGAAAAAACAATAACATTTTAAACAGTATCGTTTACATACAACAGATTTTGGCGAATCGTTTACATGCAATTATTTATATCCATGTATACACTAAATGCGTGCGCATCCCATGGTCTTAAGAGTTGGTAGGTGGGGCTCTCTGTCTTGTGTGCGCTCTCTGTCTTGCTTGCCCTTAGTTAGAGTTGGCGGGCGGGCTTTGGTGGGCGTGGCTCTCTGTCTTGCTTGCCCTTAGTTAGAGTTGGCGATCGTGGTTCTCTGTCTTGCAGTGCAGTGTAAAGTCAACATGGCTCAGAGGTGCATGTGGACTTTTGCACAGACGAAAGCGACTGAGGCTGTGTTTGGCGAGTTGTTGCATGCCTCGAGAGCAACGCTGGACTCAGGAGGACGGTTACAGTTGGCGTGCATGGCTCTGTCGTGCGTATCCCATGACGCGGTAGGAGGGTTACAGTTGCTGGGCAGGGCTCTGTCGAGCATATCCCATGGTATTAGAGTTGGCGGGCGGGGCTCTGTCTTGCTTGTGCTCAGTGTCTTGCATGCCCTTATTGAATTATATATATATAGATTATGACTAGATTTTTTATAGTGGATACAAGCTGTTTGTTACTTTAAAATGAATATGTCAGCTAGAACATGGGGTCACAAATTGAAACCTGCCTTGGGGCAAATTTCACACAAAGTTTTTCTTTACACACAAAATTATAAATGCATGAAATAAATTTTCCAGGTAGAGTAGTAGAGTAGTAGAGAGACCTTCAAAACTTCACTTTGTTTTATCTTGGAGAAATTAGGCCAACAGGATTGGAAATCTTTATGTGCTTAGTGGCCTGTTCGTGTCAAAATTATTCTAATGGTGTAACATTGAAAAGGACTGGAAACACACACTGTGCAGTTGACACCTAACTTGCCAGGCCAGCTGTGTAGATAAACAAAATGAAGCAGTTGCCAATAACTGGGAATTATCCAGCTGCTTAGAAAAGAAAGGAACAAAGAATGCTGCCACAAGGGATGAGGAGTGGCTAGCAGAGCTGAAAGAACAGGATGACTGCGTCCCCGGTAGTTTTAAAGATGTCAAATTTCTGTAGACAAGATAAGGAGACACATTTGGTGGGCTACGTAAAACAGCAGTAAACTAACAAAAAGTATATTGATCTAAACAAAAAGGCACACAGTCTGGACAGATCTTTGCACTAGAGGTTTTGCCTGAAGCCTATTCTTACAGGTATCTAACACAAAAAAACTGAAAAAATAAACATTAAATTCAGTTCTTTTTTATTTCTCTTTTTACAAACAAAACAACCGAGTATTAACTTTGTGCCTGCAGCCAGAGTTTTAAAAGATGGCCCATGTGACATACCACTAGGTTACATGTACTCTGCAGATATGTTACAGTGCTGCAGGTGTCACTGTCACATATAACAACTGCAAACCACACTAATGATATATTTATCACATGACACATCACGAACACCAAACAAAGTGAAAAATAGCCCAAGCCAAATACAAAGAAAACACAACAGACAAAATTGTAAAAACCCCACAACAATGCACCAAGCTAAAACCCTGACTTTACCAAAATAGAAAACTGAATTGAACAGCTTGTGATTTACAAAACAGTATTCATGTAAACTCTAATTGTAATGTAATGTTATAGAATGCATTAAATCTGGATGATATTCTGTCTAAATAATGATACAACAGGGAGTATTTGATTCACCTCTGATGACAGCATAAACTACACCTCAAAATGCCCTTCACACTCCCCAAATAAAACAAGCACCTTTAAAGACAGAATAAATAAAAATGTAAAAGCTCTATTGAACCTGCTGTCCACTTGCTCTGCCAGCAGATTTTGATTAAACACATAAAAAGGCAGGTTTGCATTAGACAGATATATGAGGAGAAATAACAAAGGTTGAAATAATTTATGCAGGACATATGGAACCATGCAAAGCCTTGATATACTGTGTGCATATAAGATATTAGTATAAATGATACCCGATAAACAAAAAGAAATGTTTACTTCATTAATTATCTCTATATCAACATATAGATGTCATCCAGTAAATGGACATTCACAAGTATCACTGCTTTCTAACTAGTTAACAATCCTTTGATTTTGTAATTATGACCAAGGCAAGTTACTACATGTTTTTTACCTTTGTAAAACTGGCCAAAATCTGTTCCAATTTATTAAAACAGCAAAATTGGCTGCATATCTAAGTTGACAGTGTTATGATATTTAAAAAGTTACTTAGAAAGGCCTTATGAAAATAAAAATGGTAATATCATTTACAAATGCCTGTATTTTAAAAAAATAGTAGAGCACCACAAGAAAACTTAAATAATGGTAAAGTTCTTTCAAGATTCAAGCCAGGAAGCCCTTCTTTATTCAGAATCATGGGAATCTGGAACAAATTTGGGATTTGTACTTGGATGAGATATTGGGACAGCTTAGCTAATATAGATAAACAAATGTGCTTGATGGATTGAACAGTCTACTATAATTGTTCTTATAATTTATTATTTTTCTTTTATAACAGGGTCTAATCAACATGGGTAAATGGGGCTGCCACAAAGCATGTTTTAAGAACCTCAATAATTTGTTATTATGGGAAGAAATTTTTATTTCAATTTATTTTCAATACTCCTTACATTATTTATGAAGCAAGAAAATGAAAAAAACCCAACAACAACAAAACCTACACTGCTATCCTGTAATGGACCAGCACCATTTATGGAAGCTTCTTGCTTTGTGCGCAGTGCTGCCAGTATAGGCTCTGGCTCCCAGTGACAATGAACTGGATTAAATGGGTTTGAGAATGTTATGTAATTAACCAGCTGAATATGTTCTACTGCAAATAAATAACAAAAATTAAAGCCATATAATTTTCACTGCAACAGGCTACAAGAGAAGCAAGTAATTCTTGATGATTTGTTACTGTCAAGGCAACAAACTTTGCTGCTGCATACCCCTGAGGCAATCACCTAATCAACAAATACTACAGGGGTATTTAAATTTTATTGTTTCTATCATCTTTTTCACTGTAAATTTATCCTGCTATAAATGTATTGCAAGCTATATATATTTGTATGTATATGTATGTATTTAGCTATATAAAAAAGTACAATAATAAACACTAAACACAAAATTTCGATAGTTAAATCTTTTCTCTTATAAATAATATTATAAATTCTGATCTTTCAATTCATGGGATCAAGATGAACACATTTTTTAGCTAGTTATAAAGTTTCTAGTGCATACACTATGAAGGTGGCATTGACTTACAGCTAGTCTGCATCGGTTAACTCAAACACACACGCTCCAAGCCTCATAATGGATTTAGGAAATAAAAACTAGAATATCTAAAAACCTATCCTTCACAGAGGTTATTAGTTTTCAATGATATTAATACCAATACCATAACATTAGATATCTTTATTCTAGCTATTAAGTTACAATTAACAGTTTTCAGAATCAAAATAGGTGTAGTTATGGTTTGGTGTAGGTGATTGCCTTGTTCTTTTCCTGGTGTGGCTTTCTACAGCACATGTGGGAGGATCTTCGGTGTGGTTTTCTTTCTTTTGTCTTGAGTGCTTTTCTTTCTTCGTCTTAATCACATCTTCTGGTTGCAGGCAGTATTACAGTTTTCTATTTGAGGTTTCACACAGTGGCCTTGGTTGCTAGCAAAGTTATGTCTGCTGGGCAGTTGGTGATCAGTCAACTACCATCTGTAGCAAGACAAAAATGGGGTCTTTGCATACGGTCTCTCTCTTGCTCATGCATTTGCCTGTTCTTAGCAAGGTTTGAATTAATGAGACTAATATCTAATTGTAATACAGACAAGTCTTACATTCTTCCATCAATACACTAGTTTGCCCTTCGGAGTAAAACAGATTGCTCCAATCTTTGGTATGGTCACACCCTTGGAAACAGGGTCCCTGCAAGGTAGCAGTCACCATGTAGACAAAGCGCACATCTGGTGCTTGCTTGCAATGCTTTTTAAAGGAAGGAGTAGACGTTTTGCCATTGGTTTCTTAAGTGCATGGATGCCCAACGTTTCAGTTGTCAATTTGTAAATTTTATCCAACAGGGTTGCCTATCATGGAGTTATGGTCCTTTGTTCATTAACTTGGGTGTTCAGTGCCTCAAAGAGATATCTCTGGGATGTCACTTTCTAAATGATCACTTTATCAGATAAGGTGCACATGCTGCATTCCAAAGAGGGTGTGTGGAGAAATATCAAAAATATTGTTTCTATATTCTACATTGCATGTTAAGTTTACAGTATTCTGTATGGTACTGTATATACGGAGTTAGTATAAAATTTTGAAATGTCAATAACAACTTCAGTAAATAGACTGTTCAATGTAAATCTTTATTGCTACTTAAAATTCTACCAGATGACAACTTAGCATACAAAAACAGTTTCTTTCTAACAGTATGTACTGTATATCCAGAATCTATACTAATAAAAGGCAAAGCCCTCACTCACTCACTCATTCATTCATTCACTCACTCACTCACTCATCACTAATTCTCCAACTTCCCGTGTAGGTAGAAGGCTGAAATTTGGCAGGCTCATTCCTTACAGCTTACTTACAAAAGTTGGGCAGGTTTCATTTCGAAATTCTACACCTAATGGTCATAACTGGAAGGTATTTTTCTCCATTAACTGTAATGGAGTTGAGCTGGAATGACGTGGGGGGCGGAGTTTCGTGTGACATCATCACGCCTCCCACGTAATCACGTGAACTGACTGTCAACGCAGTACGTAGAAAACCAGGAAGACCTCCAAAAAGCGCTTAAGAAAACAGGCTTTATATAATTGAGAAGGCAGCGAAACAATAAGAAGCGAGCGAGTGACATATACTACCATATTCATGAGTGCTGCTACCTCGGAAAGAAAGCAAGGTGTAAACCTAAACTTTAAATTAAGTTCATAGACAGGCTACCGCTGGCATTTCACATGCCCACAGGTAATGCGGGATACAAGTTTAATGAGAGGACGCAGGATATAAACGAGAATTTTGATAACTTTGTAACTAAGTTAAAATTGTAGGTGAAGGGGTGTGCTTATGCAAATTTCGAGAGACTGTGTTTGTGGGGGATTGACAGTTAAGGCGGGTGGGGGAGTCACGTCATCATCTCCCTCCCATTCATCTAATTTCGCTCTGAGCTGAGCTCTGGCTAACGCCGTCTTCAAGCAACTTGTCAGACTGCCACCAAATACTCACAGAAAAATCCACAAGTTAATACACACGCTGTCTCTAGAGTTTCTCCACACTGAATCCTCCAGGCACTACTTACAAAAGGTTACATTGACAATCGTGTTACGTTATTTTTAAAATCTTTCCTTTTCTTAGCACAAGCACAGCTGAGAAGCTTCATGCATGTGCTCCATAACGCGTTAAAAATAATGCATTTAATCACACTTTGCATTACAAGCAAAGGGAGCTTTTGTCAATGCATGATTTCCTGGTACACGATTACATTGATCAGCGCATCCCGATTCATTTTACCCTCGCAC
Source organism: Polypterus senegalus (assembly GCF_016835505.1). Taxonomy (NCBI): domain Eukaryota; kingdom Metazoa; phylum Chordata; class Cladistia; order Polypteriformes; family Polypteridae; genus Polypterus; species Polypterus senegalus. The sequence continues at coordinate 51,849,051 of NC_053166.1, forward strand.
CACCTTAGTTTGAGAAGAAGTATGAAAAAATATGAGGTTAACACAGAAAAACAGATCACCAATTCAAGCTTTATGAATAATCGATTCGCCATCAATAATTGTTTTGGTAAAGCCATCCTCCTTCCATTTTATAATTTTTCCGCCATTAGCCATGATTAAATGAACGGTAAATAAAGTAAGAGCAAAGCGAGGGTGACTTATTTAGGCAGGCATATATATGACAGCAACACTCATGACAATGTCAATCATGTTACGCTATTATTAAAATGTTTCCTTTTCTTTTCATTACTTCTTTAACACACTACTTCTCCGCTGCGAGCGCTGGTATTTTGCTATATATATATATATATATGAATGACCTCCAAAGAGCGCTGAGACTTTTGATATCATGAACATGTCTGCAAAAACTGTGGTCTCCTGCCCAGCAAAAGTCGAGCAGCCAGCGCGCGTGCATAGCTGTGCCGGCCTTTGAGACGCTGACTGCGCTTCTGCCTTAAGTCAAAGTGAGCACTTTTAATTTTTTTCATCCTCCCCCTGCGCTATAGCCCAGACAAGTGCAAACACGGACCCCTTTTCTACACCACGGCAAAATAATATTAAGGCGATTTACACTTTCTTATGCACGTATACGATTATGAGGTCCTCACCTCGGATTATGAAGACACGCACAGGAGTGGAGGACTGACAGTGCCATCACAGTGGATTAATGGCGGGGACGTCTCACCAGTCTACACAAGACCCATCGCGACTGTCCCCAAAAGGGGATCATAACGCCAGCTTAACACATCTCTCTATACTATATAAAAGAAAAAGGCAACTTTCCTTTCTTTACACCTTTTTTCCTTTTATCCCAAACCAAAGCCTTCTCTCTTAACACTGCAGAGGACACAAAACTAATTTTCTTTAAATGCCGGTAAGGCACATTACCAGAGGCACAAATTTGAACGCTCACATAGAAAATGTAATTTCTATACCACAGCCGTCGTGTAGCGCCTTTCAAAAGGGATCTACTACCGAGAGATGATCCATATACATTTTAGCTGCTGTTAGTTACTTACCTGTTGTGTTACACAGTCTTTAAAATGTAGTTTACCCGCAACCACTCCAGTAGTGCTCAATGTACCTGTACTTCTTAAAACGTTAATGTTTTACTGTTTAATAACTTATAGACTATATTTTATTATTTTTCCCTTGCACTCAGTGACCAAAGCTATACACACACATATAGACACATACAAACTTACACACAAGTATATTAAGTATGTGTATATATATGTATGTATGTGTATATATATATATATATACACACACACACACACACATACATACACACATATATATATAATTTGTGTGTGTGTATGTATGTATATGTGTGTATATATGATGTAGATAGGTATGTATATATATACAGTATATATATATGTAGATATGTATATAGATATGTAGATATGAAGATATGTATGTGTATATATATGTATATATATGTATGTGTGTGTGTATATATATGACAGCAGCAATCCAAGCTGTGAGAAAACAGTAAAAAGGAGGCGTGTCAGACGTCGTGGTACATTTTCTGATGCAGCTACCGAAAACAACTTGGACGAGCCGCCAAATACACAAAACAATTACTTTGACAATCATGTTACGTTATTTTCAAAATGTTTCCTTTTCTTTCTCTTTCCTTCTTTAACACACTACTTCTCCGCTGCGAAGCGCGGGTATTCTGCTATGTTTTATATAATTGAAACTGAAAAATATTTTGACATTATAAATTCCAATTTCATAATGCTAAACATTGGATGGCTTATAATTTGATATATTCTGCGTGCCTTGATTGTTTTCTCTCCTATTTATTCTACATGCATAAAACCAGTGGTGTGAATTCTTTATGACTTTATATTAATGGAGAGACTTTTTGCTCCTACTGTATTAGGTTTTTCACAATAGCAATAAACCATCTCTAAAAAAGTAAGGAATCTGTACAATTGTGAAAGATCAAATCAAATCAAATAGTCTTTTATTGTCAATTCACTGTATGTGCAGAACATACAGGAGAATCGGAATACTGTTTTTCAACTTCATAGTACAATAAAATATAAAAAGTATAACATATAAGATAAATAACATTAGAACTTGTAAAGTAGACCGGTGTACAGTGTGCAATAGTCATTAGTACAAAGCCAATTACAGAGAAAAAAAATAAATACATAAATGAGAAGGTGCATTATAGAGTAGCTTATGAGATGTACAAAAAGACAGACAGCAGTAGATGTAATATTGAGTCCTTATATAATACCACCTGAGGTAGGGTACTTGGTAGATAGTGACTCTTGTTATGGCTTTTCTTGAATTTGTGCATGGATTAGCCTCCAGCTCAGTGCTATTTCTGCCTTGTTCGCCATGACATTAATTTAAGCTGTGGTGTTTAGGGCTGTGCAATATGACCAAAATCTTATATCCCGATATTTCATTTCATATCCCGATATCACGATATAGTACATTTTCTTTGTATTCAGTGAATAGTTTATATAATCACCACTCCTTTTTTTTTTCATTTAAATTAAAAAAATCAAAAATGAGAAGTACTCAACTTGTAATTATTTCTGTTCTTTTATTTAGAACATTTGTGCAAATGTTTGACTTAGAACATAAACATAAAATGTTAATGTATCAAATATAAAACACTTTTCAAAAAAAAATTACTAAAGGCCCAATATAAAATACTGCTATATAAAATGCCTGACATAAACAAAATGTGAACTGTAGCAGCAATAACTCTCACAACATATATTAAATATAAAAGGATCAAAGCACTAACAACTAAACTATATAAGGCCAATAAACCCTTTAAATAAAATAAATACAAGTCTAACATTAACTGTCAAAACCAAATGTAAACATTGTACTTCAAACTGTAGCAGCAATAAGTCTTACGACAAAAATATATTAAATATATAATATTAAATGTAATATTTTTTAGGCTACATTCTAGTAAAATGTTAATTTGCACATCGTAGTGTGGCAAATCTCCGTTAATGAGTTACAGCTGATCGCCCCGTGCGTGGGACTGGACGGCGCTAACGTGTTGATGCCGTCCAGCCCCTAGCACAGAGCAATCCACGGTAACTCGTTAATGGAGATTTGCTGTGTTAATGCAGTTGTGGCGTAAACGTAATTTTAACAAGATTAATGCTGACAGCAAACGCTGCAGGGAAAATTATGCCTTAAGCAAATTGTTTTGGTAGCAATTAATCTTCCAAGCATGCTCGTTTAAATAGTACCTTTACAACTGTAATATCCTACGTGGCCTGCCTCTCAGTTGTAAACTCTCTGCATGCTCGCTCACGTGCTTTTTGCAGAGGTGGTAGAAGAGGTTTGTCATGTTGGAGTCTGTGGTAGCGATCGGTTTGCAGCATAATTTGCACAGTACCGTTTTCTGGTCCGTGTCAGACTCTTCAAATCCAAACCATCTCCATACTACAGAGGTAGCCCCTCGTTTAGGAACAAGGTCCTTCTGTGTGGAGCTACCTGGTGTTGCCTCGTCTTCATCAGCCATGCTAGTATGTCTGCATCCACGTGGTGGCCATCAAAACAATGAAAAAAATATTGCCGTAAACAGTTTATTTTGCGACACCACGAAACAAACGATAGCGTAATGTGCAGCGATAGACGTTTTCATATTGTCATCCGATATATATCGTTATATCGAACAGCCCTAGTGTTTTTTGTATATTCTATCACAAATGAAATTAATCCTTCATCTCTTCATCCAAGTTAAATGTCTCAATCAGAAGGTAAAGGGAAAAAAAAATAATATATATACAGACATCATGTGCTCCCAGCTCTTAAAACAATGACAAGTGACAAGCAGAAGACGCAGCTTGCCAGCAGCAGGAAGCCAGCAGATGACCCGACTGTAATTCCTTAACGTATGCTCAGATCCCCCCCCCTCCCTTTTACAATACGAGCAGCAGAGACACGAAGTGGCAAAAGGACAGCTGCTGTACAGGCTTTTAAATGATCAATGTGCAGAACAACGAAAAGAACACAGCAGAAAGACAGCAGATGATCTGACGGCATCTCCTTAGCGTGCGTTCAGCTGTGTCCCCCCCCTTCACATCACGAGCAGCGTTATACGTTCTGCGAGAAAGACTTAACCACGCCCGGGGCCGGAAATAAAGGACAAGTATTGTTTTTACATTTTAAAGTAAAAGTGAAAATAATGCATATGTAACAATTCCCACGAAAATAACAATCTCTTTAAATTGTATATCCAGTAAACCAAACCTGGGGGATGGGCGAGCGAAGCGAGCAGGGGGCAGAGCCCCCTAGTGTGTGTGTGTATGTGTATATATATTGTCACACACGTGTGCATGGGAGGCAGCTGAAGGGCTTAGAGAGGACTGATGATACATCTGCCCAGGTACGCTAACGCTCTTTCTGAGTTCTTTACAGGTCTTTCCCGGGAAATCCCACCAGGAGCTGACACCTCGAAGCGGGACACATCACTTCTGGTCCCGGGCCCGAGGACGACCTCACTTCCGGTCCCGAGGACAACCTCACTTCCGGTCCCGGCCCCGGGGATGACATCACTTCCGGTTCCGGCACAGAGGACGACCTCACTTCCGCCCTCCGTCCCATAAAGCCTCCTGCCTTTGCTCTGGCAGGCAGTTCTGTTTTGGACTCTGTTGAGTAAACTTGACTCTGAATGAATAAATTACGTTTGCAGCCAGGAAACCGGATTAAATGGGTGGCTGCCCCAAACCTTGCCATGCCTCAAGTCTCTTCTTTCTACAATATATATATATATATATATATTTTTAATAGAAAAGTAAAATGTGCTTCTGGTCCTCAATGCATTCAATATCAATGACCCACCTTGCTTAATGGGATTTTTTAAAATAATCCAAATAGATCAAGGCAATCCTCAAAACTGGGCAACATTTGCAAAATACAGTTTAATGTAGTCAAGTCCAAAGTAAAATTAAACATAAATAAAAAAAAAAAGAAGCAACGATTACCTATTAGAAAGTCACTGAAAAGGATAAGTGTTTGTGTTGACAGAACATTCTCGTGCAGATGATATGTTCAGAAGCAATTAAAAATTCAAAGAAAATGTTATGTTCTACTACAAAGAGTGCTGAATATAAATAAAGCAATAAAAGACATTTTTTTTTTAAACTAGGGGGCTTTACCCCCTGCTCGCTTTGCTCGCCAACCCCTGTGTTTGGTTAATCAGATATACAATTTTTTTTTTTTTTTTCTTTGGAATTGTTTCAATTTCATTATTTGCACTTTTACTTAAAAGCTCCATTAAAAATATATATTTTTTGGAGACACATTGTGACAATGCAATGTATAACTGTCGTCAGTGAATATTGTTTCTGTTTCACTAATAAATAATCTGACTTTTTCTTATGTTTGTCCCTGTGATTTACTGATTGTCATAGCAAAAGCTATTCTCACGGTAAATTGTAAACAGTTTAATACAAATGGCATATCACGATCTCCTTTGGTGTGTAATGTTACTTGCGGAATATATACATTACCTTTCTTTTTGCTTGTTAAAATTTGCCTCGCTTCTCTGTGATAATCAATATACAAGTGACCGAACTGTGTATTTTTTGAAATTCAACTTGCCGTTGCTTTAACTGTTCCGGGACCACAGATTCTCATAGCGTATGGTCCATTATTGTGTAAATCTACGTTTTGTGCATTGAATGATGCGAATGCGAAAAGACTGTCGTCTACTCTTTGCCTTTTATTTCTGACCGCGATTTGTCCTGCTCTTTTTTCAATTACACCTGGTTCTGAAGGTTAATCACCTTTTGTTTTGCGGTAATGTAATATTTTCTATCTATTCTTTGATACTGTAGCGACTGTTATGATAAAGTGTCACAAAAGTTTTACTTGAACAATCGCGGACTTCGTAACCCCAAACACAACTTTCAAGCACCCTCTCCAATCCCTCATCCCCTGCGCCACTCCCCCCCGCCCACTGCATCAATCAATACCCCGCTATTAGTCTTCCGTGCTGTACTCCACGCTACCTCAATCGGACCAAACAGTCACTTAAAACCAAAAAGGCCTCAACCTGGCTGGGACGCTACAATACTTTCTAATTTAACTTTTTTCATATTCTGTACCTTTCTCTGCATGTGTATCGCACCATTGTATGTTTGAGCCTTTCGAATGACACTGCTTTCATAATCTCTTATCTGTGTTTTTTTCTCTCCAATGCCTTTGGGTCTCTATTCTCCATATTATCCTTATACGCTTTATATGTGTTGAGAGCACATAATCTGTGTGCACTACGTGATTTTCTTTTTTCTTTGGTCCCTAGCTGGTGTTTGGTCTGGACCTAGTCCTAAGCCCGTACGCTGCTGTGGGTGCCAATGGTTGTCGGATTTCATTTTGCAGGCGTTTCCATGCAAGGCGATCCATGGCGGCTGTTCTGGCCTCGTCGAGGTTGAGTCGACGGTTTCTGATGTCGTCTTCGACCTGCTTTGGTGCCGTTCTTTGGATTCTCCACTGGGTGGGTCGATTGCACCAGAGGAGTTTGTGTGGTAACCAGCTGCCTCCATTCTGCAGACGTGGCCAAACCACTGTAGTCGTCGCTGTTGGATTTGCTCCTCGATTGTTGGCTGTTGATCACACTGGCGACGGATTTCCTCATTTCGTATGCAGTCTCGGAGTGAGATTCGTAGGATTTGTCGCAGGCATCGCATTTGGAAGACCTCCAGTTTGTTGAGATCTTGCTTGAGCAGTGTCCACGTCTCGGATCCATAGAGGAGAATTGGCAGAATCAGAGTTCTGAAGAGTCGAATTTTGGTCTTGTTGGAAATATTGGTTTGCTTCCACAGGCACCACTTTAGGGAAGCAAATGCCACGGTTGCTTGACCGATTCGACTGTGGACCTCTTCTGTGGCCGCCACTTTCTTCTCTTGGACCAGCGACCCAAGGTATTTAAATTCTTGGACCTGCTCGATCTGTACACCATCGAGTTGCACATTGGTCCGCGATCCGTCTGTTGTCAGCACTTTCGTCTTCTCTGTGTTTATTTTTAATCCATATGACTGGGCGATGTTGGCGATGTAGAGAACGTCTGTGGCCTCCGCGTCGTCACCAGCCAGGATGCCACTGTCGTCTGCGAACATGAGATCAGTCAGAAAGCCATCCTCACCATACTGGATTCCTTGTCTGCCTTTGAAGACCTTTCTCATGATGGCGTCGACTACGACGTTGAAGAACAGTGGAGAAACAACATCTCCCTGACGGACACCAGTTCGGATGGTAAACTCCTCAAATAATTTATTTCGGATGCGTACTTGGCTGGAGGACCCAGCGTAGCTTTCCTGGAGGAGTTTGATGACTTTCTGAGGCACAAGTTCGGTCTCCAGTACTTTCCACAGTGCCAGTACTTTCCACAGTGCTGGCCAGTGGATGCAGTCAAAGGCAGATTGAAAGTCAATGAAGGCGATGACTGCTCTTTTCCCGCATCGGATTCTTTCCTCCATCAGTTGACGGAGGGTGAAGATCTGGTCACTGCAGCCACGGTTTGGCCTGAATCCGGCTTGCTCCTCCTGACTGGTCTGTTCGCGGTGCTGCTGCAGCCTTAATTGTATGATCTTCATGAAGACCTTTCCAACAATGGAGAGCAAGCTGATGCCTCGGTAGTTCTTGCAGTCTCGATTGTCGCCTTTTTTGTGAAATGGCACGATGGTGGCCTTCTTCCATGATTGTGGTATTTGTTCAGTACGCCAGATGGTTCGGATGATCAGGAGCAAATCGATGGAGTAATGAATCCCCACCAGCCTTGATCGCTTCGGCCGTGACCTGGTCCTGTCCTGGTGCCTTGCAGTCCAGACCTCTTCCATAGTTGGCTCAGCGTCAGACATTTGGACCTCTGGCGGGTCGATGCTTGGTGGTTCCAATGGTGCGCCTTGTGGTGGGGGGTGATTGTAGAGCTCCTCAAAAAATTGTTTCCATCGTTGAAGGCGCTCTGTTGGTGATCGAACGAAGGTTCCATCTGCATTTTGGATGTTGTCATTTGTTGACTTGGCCTTTCCACTCAGTTGTCGAAGAGTTCAATAGAGCGTGTGGTACTCGTGTTTGGAGGCTGCCTGTTCCAGGTCGACCGCCACTTGGTTCCAGTAGGCCTCTCGCTCTTCTTTCATCTGACAGCGGATTTATCTGTTTGACTAGCTTTCGTTCGTTTACCATATCCAAGTATTCATCAGATATCCATGGCTGTGTTCGATGGCGAGTTGGCGGACACATTTCCTTGGCGCAGTCCATGATGGTGTTCGAAATTTGTCTTTCTTCGACGTTGACATCCTCTGATTGTGCCAATGCTGCGAAGCGATTGGATATCTGGAGTTGGAATTCGGCCTTGCGGACAGGGTCTACAAGACTTTTCCACTCCAGCTTGAACGGAGGACGTGATTTGCATTTGGCCCGTTGCAGTCAAAGTTGGAGCTTGGCGCGTACAAGGTAATGGTCCGATCCAGAGTCTGGACCACGCATCGCCCGGACGTCCTTGAGCAATGATCGAAACCACGAGTTGACCAAAATGTAGTCCAAAACAGCAGAGTCCTTGCCAGCTGGGTTTCGCCATGAGAGTTGATGTTTCAGAGGATGCTGGAAGTGACTGTTTCCCACAAGGAGGTCGTTGGTGCTGGCGATGGATAGAAGACGCAATCCATTGTCATTGATATGTCCATGTCCAAAGCGGCCCATCAAGTTTTCCCATCCCGTTCGATCTGTGCCGATGTGCGCATTGAAATCACCAGCCAGGAGGATTACATCAGTCTGTGGGAGGGAATCCAGCATTTGTTGTAGTTGGATGCAGAAATCATCTTTGACTGGATCCTGACAGGTGCTTTTACTGTGACTGACTGTTTTTTTGATGGGTGTGCTCTTATATGATATCTTTTGTAAGTAGGGCGTGTCTTTCAAGAATCTCATGTTCCACGTCCCCGCAGGACGGCCCTGAGACAATCTCTTGGCACCAAGTCTCATGTTTATGGTCCCCGCGAGACGCTCCGTGCCAAGTCGCTTTTGTCTCGCGGGTCTTTAGTTTTAGTAATTATGGTATGGTTAAAGTGATGCTATGGAAGTTAACTTGGTGTCACAATGATATATTTGGAAATGATATTTGTTAATGTCAGTAGACACCTGTAGGTATGTCCTGTTAAAACCAGACTAAAATAAAACCAGACACTGAATTTGAAAACTTTAAAAAGATGCTTATATTTTGTGATCATTTGTGTGGAACAACATGCACTTTTGCATGCAAACTATCAACCCAAATTAAAATTGTATAAAGCAAACAACAAATAATTCTTTTTCCAGTGCACAATTTACTTTATTTAAGTTTCTCCATAATATTGACAAAAAACTGGGCCTGATTGTTAGTATGATTTAGTTATACATCATTTTATTCAATTTCAAGAAAACTCTGTGCTCCAGAGTAATAGTCAAACAGGTGAAAACATTACTTTAGGCTTAACAGAAGCCTTGGCTGTTTGCCAGCTCCATGATTATCTGTAGTTGTTGCACCCTCAGACAATGGATCCAACATAGTCAAAACAGTGAAGTTAAATTGATGAACCAGATTCCAGTGCTTCTGCCACAGACTTTACCTTCCGATCGGAAGTTTAGGCAAAATTTTATCTAACGTGTACTTCAAATGTAAAATAATTTTCAGTATAATTTATTAAATGGTATCTATAACATTTGTGAACTTGTACGCTATTCTTTGCCTTATTTTAAACTACACGGCAACATGATAGTCATGTATCATTTATCACCATTAGACTAGCACAGGCATTAATAGTATGTTTACTGTGCACTGCACACACATTATTATTATTATACAAACAAGACTTAACTCTAAATATTATTTACTTATTTATTTAGAATGGTCTTTATTCTGTCTCCCACTTACTAGATAATTCTATAAAATATGATGCATGCATTAAAAGGGTGGTAAGGATATGAAAGAAAAAAGTGGGGGACTTCTTTTTCAATTTTACTTACTTTAATTAGCTAAATCATTTATGTATTTATTTTGAGCTTAATATCGAAAAATATATTACAGAAAGTAGTTTGGCCCTTCTTTGGTCCGGACATTCAACAACTTAAGTTGTTAATTGAAAAACATTTGCATTCATAAACAAATATTGGTGAATATCATCTTAGTATGATTATTTATGCCATCTTTTGCTTTTAGCCTTGAAGCAGCAATGCAAAATGGTCATTTTAATATATGTGCAGGGTAAGGCAAAATGAAGTGACACATTTATCAAGGTCATTGTGCAAGGTAAAGGAACCCAAGTGGGTTGGGGGTCCTTTAATAGGCGATCCCTTGTAGTTTTCATTCAGCAACATGCCTTGGTCCAGTGCACACCATACTTTTGCTGTCGAAGCATGCTTCAAAAACAATGAATCCATCATCACTACGCAATGCGCCTTGCGCACGCACTTCAGCATTCCTCCTAATGTTGACGTCCCAAATCGGAAAACAATTCTTCACTGGGTGGCTAAATTTATACAGATGTGTACAAAATTGAACAGAAAATCTCCAGGCTGTCCTTGGACTGTAGGAAGGCCTGAAAACATCCAAGCTGTAAGGGCATCAATTCTGCAGTCTCCTAGACGTTCAGTGAGCAAACATGCTTCTGCCTTAGGTGTTTCCAACACATCTTTGAGGAAGACTTTGCATGAGGACCTTAATTTCCATCCATACAAAATGATGGTAGTGCAGGAACTCACTGAGAGAGACTGGGATAGCCATAGAGTGTTGTGCATGGACATTATTCAAACTATTCATCGAGATGCCATCGTCATGTGCAGTGAAATTTAATGGGTGCCTAAATAAGCAAAACTTTGCTATTGGGCTGAAACCAACCCTCCTGAACTTCATCAGAAACCCCTGCACAGTAAGCGTGTTACAATTTGGTGTGCTGTAGCAGAATATGGCATTGTAGGCCCTTACTTTTTTGAGGAGGGGGAAGCAATGGTCACTGTCACTTCAGAACATCACACTGAAATGCTAGACAACTTTTTGTGGCCCCAACTGGAAGAAATGGATGTGGTGGATGCCTGGTGTCAACAGGATGGAGCAACAGCTCATACGGCATGGAGATCCATTCAAGTTTTGCAGGAGATGTTTCCAGGGAAGCTGATCTCCCTGCGTGGCGATGGGTGGCCTTCATGTTCACCTGATGTCGCTCCATACGATTTCTTCTTGTGGGGCTATCTCAAGTTGAAGGTATACACATACCAACCTCAAAACCTTGAAGCTCTGAAGGATGCTATTGGTCACAAAATTGCTGCTATTTCCCTTGAAATGGCCAAATGAGTCATGCGAGTGTTCAGAAATTGTCTTGAAAAGTGTATAACTAATAATGGCCACAACCTTCAAGACATCACTTTTAAAACACAGTGACAAAAATCTATTTTGTATACCTTTTCTTGTGTCATAATGAAATGTATCTTATCTTGTAGCATTTTTAAAAAATAAACATTTGAAATGTGGTACTTCTTTTTGGCTCACCTAGTTTAAATCTCAATTGCAATATGTTGCAATATGATTTTTTGGTCAAAACATGCAACCCTATTCTGGTGGCAAGAATAAGTTTCGTCAATGTAAAGTGCTTGATCAAAATGGTGAGAAGTATTTTTTAGGTCTTGTTTAAAAAGTTCAATGTCATGTTGTCTAAATAATGTGTTATGCTTGTCTTATATCACATTGTTGCATTCTTCTTTTGATAATCCCGACTGCTGACATGAAGTTTATCAATAGCCGGCACTATCATTCCCATCTGTAGGAAGTTAAAAACCATATTTAGAGAAATACAGTACAGAAGCCCCAGTTGATTTTTGACATAATCATATGCTTCAGCTCTTCCAAATATTATCTCTTGAATGCATTTTAAGGATGTTAATGTAGCAGCTGGAAATTCTTCTACTATTGTTGTTTCTATTACACAGCCCATTTCCAGCAAACAATTGACACAGAAGAGAATGAAATGGTCATTTAACTTGTCCCACTCGCCATTTTAGAGCTGGGTGAATACACTTGTGTTTAGAAATGTTATTGCCCCAACTGTGGATGCCCCTTGCCCCCGCTTTTGATGATTACCTGTCATTTGATTACATTCAGTTTTGGCAGGATTAATGCTTGGTTTTGGACACGAATTGAAATGCAATATGGTTGCTTTGCCTTTGGTTATATCACAAGATCTACTGACATGAATTACAATTCAATAAGTTTCTGCATTGATAAAACTGTGTCAAAACTAAATGCACCACATGCATATGCATTGCACTGCAATATAGTTAACATGGATTGAATTTAATTTTGGCATAACTAATCTTCCATAAGTATAAGCCACTGTTTGAGTCAATATTTATTTCTAACACACAATTTAAATGCACTTTTATTTAAAGACTAAGTGATTTTTTATCTTAAAAAGTGACTACAAATAACAAATAAAAAAAAGACAGTACATTGTAACTGCTTAAAAAATAAATCATTACAAATGTTTATTCAGACTTTTAAAAACACTAAGTTGCATGATGAATGTTTTACGACCAAAAAGGCCAGCATATTTACTTTGTCTAGCTTTAATGCAGATATCTCTGGAGTGACAATATTACCAGCCATACTGAATACAAGGAGTGGTGCTGGTGCAGATACACATTTAATTTTTTCTTATTTTACTGTTTTTGACAGCTTGGGAAGTCTTTTTTTTTAAAATAAAAGAAGGCGGTCCTCTGATATTTTCAGTACCTTCCCCTAAACTATACATATTGTTGCTTATTAGATTTAATTAGATGACCTTTATTAATCCCATTATAAAAGTTATACACCGATGCTTAAAGTCAGTGAAACTGAATTCTGGGATATTGTTGTTTTCAGAAGCACACTGAAAGATTTCTGGTTGGGCAGGAGAATAAATTGTCAAGAGTAGATTTGGATGTTGTGCCTCCTCTGCATTACTGAGCTTAATTTAAAAAAAAACAAAACAAAACAAAAAACAACTCTAGCTCTGCACAAAAGAATTCAATGTACTGGCCATGTGAATAATATATTAATTAATTAAATTAATTAACCTCAGGAAAAGGCTCACATTAATTATTTATATGTTTCAGTATCTTGGTGGCAACAACATAGTAGGTACTCTGATTTACTCAGATTTTTTGTTTAGGCTTGGGAAAAAATATCAATCTTTCAATTAATCATTATTTTTCATTTAAAGGATACATATCGACTCCTAAACTCTCGAGATTGATCTTATGAATCTCTATCCTGCTCAACTAGTATATGTACAGTAGGTTTTTGCTTATCTTCATTTTTGGCATCCGATAAAGTAGATGTTGCACCTGTTAAGGCTTTCTACAGTAAAAGCTCTTTGCATACATCACACAGAATAAGAAGGGCCCGACTGCAGGTAGGACTGCATAAAATGGTGTGTCCTCCTTAACTGAAATCAGTGTATTCAACACTTAAATAAGATGTATGAACTTCCTTTGGATTCAGACTGTGCATTGGTAAAGAACACCTGGATAAAATAAAAGCCATATGCAAGCTGTTCAGTTAAGTACTGCTGTAACAAAACAAATCTGAGAATTCAATTATCTTTGCATCACCCATAAATGTAATCTAAGTCGACATCCAAACAAGTAAAGCCAAAAAAATAATCCACAGCAGTTCTGTTTAATTCCCCTTGTGCCTAAAAAATAACAATCTATAGCATTTTTTTTCTGTAAAAATCTGAGACCCTACATTGTTGAAAATGAGAGCTTTTTTATCTATAAGGATATAAGACCATAAACCATTGTTGAAAACAAGGGCTTTCAACAAACGAAACAGGTTTTCGAGTTGCGGTATGCTATACCAAATAGGAAGCAAATGAGTGAAGTTACAGTACTTAGGCTTTATTAAGATTTTAAGCAAAGCATCGCCACGTCTCTGAGGTCGGTGGAGAGAGTAGCCTTAACTCGCAACAGCTGAACATCCAGGGCAGCAGATTCCTAAGTGAGGAATCACATGTCACCACACCTGTCGAGGATGTGCTGAAGACAAGAACACTGCATGCCAGTCAGACTGAGAGCAACCTCATTGCCTATACATTATGCAGAGCTGCTGAGATGGCTAGCTGTTGTTTGAAAAACATTTCTAGCATTTCCAATGCACTGATCCATCGCATGACTGCATTAATCACAAGTTTGTGTGTTGGCAAGTCCAATAAACGCTACTTTTCTTTAAGTGCATGGGTAGCCTGCTACAGTGGAAAATGTTTGCAACATGCCTCACCTGGCCAAGCAAGCAGGCCAATGTTGGAATTTTCACAGCAGCCTATAATACCAAGTAACCATATACAAAAATCAGCCGATGTGAAGTAGCTCCATAAGCTGTACCACACAGATCATATCAGCACAGCTGTCAGACACAATGGCCAGTACTTTTTCTTTTATGTTCCATTCATCCAACGCCGCTGTCAAGAAGTATCAGCACTTGATCCTCATTTTAAAATGCTTCTTTTTTGTTTGAGGAGGAACTGTTTCAAGACTGATTAATGTGACTGCTACATGTGAGCAACTGAAGATATTTGTAAATTGTAGAATTACAGAAAAGCACAAGTTTTCCCACTGTATCTTTAATTGTGATTAATTCAAGATTATTTTAAATGTCCAACAGGAGAATAAATTTGACTAACAGTTTAGTTGAAGGGTGTCTACATGATTCACAACACGTGAATAGGTTATTGAATAACATTTATGATTCAAAACACATGAATAGGTTACTGAATAACATTTATTATTTAAGGAGCAAGGTCTGATTATTTTATAATAATATTCAGAAGATGATGTTTTATAAGGTAGATGCCATTATGTTGTATTAAAACAAGGAGCCCCCCATAACATGTGCAGACTCTAATGTGGCAATACATGTTAATTAAATTATGGTGAATTTTGAAAGAGTGCAGTGTTCAGTTTTTTTCTTTCTTAAAGAGAAATGATATTTTGTTCTACATCTTCCAAATACCAAAGTTAACTGGTAATTACTAATCAAGTACTTCTTCTTAAATGCTTATGCATGTTATATTAAGGAATTATGTAGACACCCTTTAAATAAAGCATTACTGAAATTTATAACATTATATTAATGTTCTCTATACATGGTTATGTAAAAAAAAAAAAAAACAACCACTTCAAATATATCAGTGCATACTAAGATAAAATCAATATTGAATTTAATCAGGGCATTGTGAATTGGAATCAAATCGGGGCATCAGTGCCAATATGCAGCTGACTGTTTCTTCACTAGTTTTGCATTTGGCTACAGTCAGTGTCACTACTGGTAGCATGAGGCGATACCTGAACCTTACAGAGGTTGCACAGGTAGTCCAACTTCTCCAGGATGGCACATCAATACGTGTCATTGCCAGAAGGTTTGCTGTGTCTCCCTGCACAGTCTCAAGGGCATGGAGGAGATTCTAGGAGACAAGCAGTTACTCTAGGAGAGCTGAAGAGGGCCATAAAAGGTCCATAACCCATCAGCAGGACCAGTATCTGCTCCTTTGGGCAAGGAGGAACAGGATGAGCACTGCCAGAGCCCTACAAAATGACCTCCAGCAGGCCACTGGTGTGAATGTCTCTGACCAAACAACCAGAAAGACTTCATGAGGGTGACCCAAGGGCCCCATGTCCTCTAATGGGCCCTGAGCTCACTGCCCAGCAGCATGCAGCTCGATTGGCATTCGCCATAGAATACTAGAATTGGCAGATGCACCACTGGTGCCCTGTGCTTTTTACAGATGAGAGCAGATTCACCCTGAGCACGTGACAGAAGTGAAAGGGTCTGGAGAAGCCATGGAGAACATTATGCTGCCTGTAACATCATTCAGCATGAGCAGTTTGGTAGTGGGTTAATGGTTGTCTAGGGAGGCATATCCATGGAGGGTCACACAGACCGCTACAGGCTTGACAAAGGCACCTTGGCTGCCATTAGGTATCAGGATGAAATCCTTGGACCCATTGTCAGACCCTATGCTGGTACAGTGGCTCCTGGTGCACGACAAATCCTGGCCTCATGTGGTGAGAGTATGTAGGCAGTCCCTGGAGGATGAAGGAATTGATACAATTGACTGGCCACCACACTTTCCTGACCTAAATCCAATAGAACACCTCTGGGACATTATGTTTTGGTCCATCCAATGCCACCAGGTTGCACCTCAGACTGTCCAGGAGCTCAGTGATGCCCTGGTCCAGATCTGGGAGGAGATCCCCCACAACACCATCTGTCATCTCATTAGAAGCATGCACCGATGTTGTCAGGCATGTATACAAGAACACAGGGGCCATACAAAGTGCTGCGTACAATTTTGAGTTGCTGCAATTAAATTTTGGCAAAATGGACTAGCCTGCCACATAATTTTTTCACTCTGATTTTTGGGGCGTCTTTGAATTCAGGGCTCTGTAGGTTGATCATTTTCATTTCCATCAAACGATGTGGCATCCTTTTGTTCCTAACACATTACCCAGTCTATATCAGTATAGATATCCAGGAGGATTTCTTTTTCCCATTGAGATCTGATGTGTTTTCAAAGTGTTCCTTTAATTTTTTTGAGCAGTTTAGTTACATGTTATTAAAGGTCACAACTTGTTCAACCACTTTCTTTTACTTAACACTTGTAATCAAGAGACTGCAGTAAGAAACCTTTATGTTTTGCTAGACTTTTATGTTATTTCACAGAAAAACAAAAATAACAGATAATGAAGACTGTAACTGTATTGTGCATCTGCACAAATTACAGATTAGCTCCTGTACCTACCGCAAAAACACAAGGACTGCAGTACTCTTCATGTCTAGACATGGGAATACGTAATTCAAAATCAAGTTGTTAAAAATAAACACATTTATTTAAGTGTAAAATGTACTGCATGTTCTGACTCACACTCTTTATCGAAACTGCAAACATTTATCTCTTATTTCTCAGATTGCCTGAAATTGACTGTAAATGACAAATCTTTAATAATCCTACAGTAAAGAGGCTTACCAGACCAAATGGTCAGTCTTGTGAAGATATTATTTAAATAACAAACAACTTTAAAAGTTTCCTTGGTGTTAAAATTTGATATTTTTTCAAGTCAAAATTGCTTCTTCACAAACATGATTTAAATTACTTTACCACATGTAATTGTGTTCTCAAGTGAAGCATATTTTATATATTTTTAAAAATAACTAGCCTTTAATGGCATTTTATAATGAAGGTAATGGGTTCCAGGGTTCCAATGTGAAAAAGAATCCTGAAAACTTACCACATACAGTAAAACCTTGATTATCTGTCAGACGTCAGGCCGGAGGCTGTGACAGATTAGAGAAAAAATGGATAACAGAACAGCTACTTTAAAAATAATATACAGTAAATTAGTTTAGCGAATAGTCATATTTACAAAACTATATTAACAAATTATAGTATTAATAATTCATTAATTCATATGATGTTTTACTTGGAGTCTTTGTTTCACAATAAACAGTGCCCTGTCTTATATGTGTTATCTGGGTTACGGAGCACACCTCCAGAACAATAAAAGAAAGCTTTCCATACGAATCAGTTTATCACTTGCCACTTACATTCTTTTTTATTCTATATCGCAAACATTCCTGCTTATTTATTGTCTCTAGACTCCCTACTCAAAACTTCACCTAACTTCTCCTGTTACTCATCTCTTAATAGGAGTGTCCACTCCTTACAGAACATAAGCTCTTCACCCAATCCCATCATTTAGAGCAGTCATTCCATTCTTTCTGCTCCGGTAGAGCGCATCACAAGCTGCCTGCATTTCATAATATTTTAACAAAATATAATTTATCAGAATTTAGAAAGAAAATTACAATACAGAAGAACTTTAACATTAATACAAAATAACATTACCGCAGTGGTTTCCATTTCTGATACATTTTTCAATTTTGTCGGCATCACGATTTATATCGTTCACTGTTCTTCCTACTCTGTAAATTGAAGCAATAGTTGAAACACTTGCGCCATTTCGTAAATGTTTAATAATTTCAACTTTTGTGACAATTCCAAAATCACACTTCTAACAAAAGAGAAAAGTTATAAAACACTATTAAATCTGAAAGTATGTAACTGACACTGTGGTGCTGGGGAAGAACACTGCGTGCTAGCACAAGGAAAAGTTGCTCCAATTTGCAAAGTTCACAGCGTATGCACAGCAGTAGCAGTACAGTAATAGGTAGGCGCTGCCATATGCAATTTTTTTTTTTGGTCCCGGCAGTTAATGGAGACTGACGATTAACCGAGTGATGGATAATTGAGGTTTTAGTGTATATTCATTTTTGAAGCCAAAAATATTATTGAGTTATTAATCCCTGTGTTGAGATTACACACACATATTACAAAACAATGGCAAAAAAGGAGACAAAAGGAGGGCCATACACTTCACTTTGCTGCTTCTCTTCCTCCATGGCAACTTTTCAGAGACAGGAGCATTGATTCACCTCAGAAAGTCATCTCCGAGTGCTTTAACATTGAATATTGACTTCCTTAAGAGAATTGCTGCCTTTGTTCTGTAGACAACTAGACAAAAATAACTGAAAACGATCTCACAATCACATGTATTCTTTCACTATTACCTGCTGCTACTGGAATGAAAAAGTATGCATCTGCTTCAGTGGTCTAGAGCAAAATATTTATCACAAGTGTAGCATGCTATCAAATAACAACAACTTGGTAAGTCATTATTGGCATAAATTTAGTTTAATCACGATGGAGTTTATTAAGTTTAATACATATATTTTAGCACAGGCTGAGTAATAGCATAGAGATGTCATTTCGCTGCACAGGTGGCTTGGCTCTTTCAAGAATGTGTTAAAAATGTACAGTATTTAAACCATTTAGTTTAATCAGTTCAGATTTATTATTTGAAGAAACTACAATGAAACTCTTATGGGAGCACTTCACTACGCTGCTACTCGGCATGCATCTATGTAACCTATGTGAAATAACAACACTGAATGTAAGAGGCAAAAACTAGGCATCGTTTAAGAAAAATAGTCTTGTCTATTGTTACAAGCCATGGCAGAACATAACCACTTAAGAAACTGAATTGCAGAAGCAAAGATAGCAGCATAAACTGAATGTAGCTTATATTCCACACTTCTGTTAATGATCTCGGAGTGGTGGGTGATATACTGGTTGATCTCGTATACTGGATGAAATTCTGCTTACATTTTGAGAAAACCTTTTTAACGGTATGGTAAAAATTAGTGGAAACTGTGCTATAACATTTAAACATAAAAACCATCTTACCATTAAACATGCCAATCTGCAACATAAAATGGGAAATCTGATTCTTGGTTGGTGTATTAGTGGCTTACATATAACGTTTTTCTGTATGTTATTATATGTAAAGAGTGTGTGATTAAGTGAACCTACCCCTTTAAGGGAATTATCCAAAGTGCTATGTAACTCAAATGGACTGGTGAGTCAATGCAAATAGAAAGGGAGGACGGGAAGAAGCCGAGTGTTTCGTTTGGCAGCAGCAAGAGGAGCATCCAGTGAGAATGAAGCTGTACTTTTGCTTTTAAGAAAAGTAAATTTATACAGTCAAAACTATTAGAATTTGCAGTTATACAATGATAGTGATTTATGGCCAAAATATACACTTCTATAATTTGGCTTAGAAAAATACATAATGGTACAATATGAATATGAATGTGTTAATTTAAGGAAGACTTAATATGACAACAAAATTAATTCTGAAAATGTAAAAAAATGGAATCTCTAATATTACAGCATATATTTCATAAAGAAGAAAAATTATTACCAGTTGGGGTCCTATGTGTGTGAACTTTATTTTTTTTTTTTCTGTCCTTTTACAGAATTCCTCCAACAGCCTAAACACACATTATTACAGTAAGTTATATACTGATGGTGGAACAGAGGCAGAATTGGCTCATTAAAATAAAATGTGCCCCGGGGATGACTTGCATTTTGTCTATCGGATCTTCTTTCTTGCCACAGTTGCAGAAAGGATAGGCTATAATTTTGGTAACTCATAGACTGGAAAAAAAGGCAGATGGATTCAAGAATTAAGATGGCTTCCCACAATTAGTTAAAACCATTTGAGGACAATATGGGTTGAGCCTTACTCTTGTATTTTTGGGTTGACTTTAATTAAAGCTTTAGAGTTGTCAGACAAGAAAACTGTATGCACATACAATAGACATACACACAAGAAGGAAGTCCGAAACACTGATGCTACTCAGTACAGCACACGGAATGAGTACTTTGCAGATGTAGTCACTTTTTAAGATTGTTACTCTTGGACAGTATGAAACCTAGTATCTTAAATATACTGTATATATATATATTTGCAAAAAATTATGCTTAGGGAGTAAGAGCTAGATTTCTTCACTACATATCCAAAGAAGCAGCAATATAAAATTCAAAATTAATTTTGATAAAACGACAAAGAAATATTAGTCAAACAGTAGTAATCACTAACTTGTAGTGAATCAACAAGGTACAAAATTTAGAGAAATGGAGTTTAAGAACAGTTTAAAATGTGAAGAGATTTTAATATGGTTAGCACAGCCTGCTGATGCTGTGATAAAGCTAGTTTAAAACTGAAGTGTTACACTATAAAATAAAAACAAATTTGATATTATGCACCAACAATAATGAAAGTTAACACAAATATTTGGCAAGAGCTTTTTATGATGCTTTTCTTTGATTACTTCCACATTGGTAAGTTGGCATAGTGATTAGCACTGGAGTCTAATTAAATTCTAAGGACCTAAGATTTATTCCCAACCAGATCGTTAACTGTGTGTGTCTTCATGGGTTTTCTCCACATATTCCACCTACCTCTGACATCTAAAATATGTTAACTAGACAGCAGACTCAAAATTAGCCTGTTAGGGTAAGTATGTGTGTGCGTGCATGTGTGTGTGTTTGGAGATGTACTATGTTAAGGTGTTTTTCCATCCAGTGTTTACTCTCACTTTGAAGACAGTGAGATCCAAAAAAACCAATGGGCTATTTGGCAAAATATAAAATATATGACAATGTAGTTGTATCCCAATCTCTCATATTCTATATTCATTAGTAAAACAAGTAAGATGCATTAAATTTTTAAACATATTTTGAAAGGATAAATGTCAGGAATAAAAAAACAAGTAAAACAGAAACAGGTTTTAATATATTAAAACATTATGATATAACTTTCTGCCTACAAAAACTTTCAAACACGCACACAGCAGTAAGCTATTTCTAACCCGTGACATCTTTCCTCTCCTGAGTCACCCCATTCTTATATACTGATGGTAAGGCAAATCATTACTGTGAAAACACTGCCAAAATATAAATTACATTTCTCTAAGCTCTATTTTAACTTTCACAGTAAAAAGTCTAGTATCAAAAGAAAAATAAAATTAACAATACAATCCCATACACAGGACAAACATTTTAATTTATAGGTTTTTTATATTAAGCAGGATTTAGCAACATTTTTTAAATATGTTTAGAAAAATCAAGTAAACAGCATGTCTGCATATTTTATGTGCACTTTCAGAGAAACAGTAAACATAACCAACGCTAATGAAATGAACCAGAGTCAAAGAATAAAATGTATCCAAAGACAGTAAAGCTTTTCATAATTAGTTCAGTTGTGGTTGTTCATCTACCTTGTAAAAACTGAGACGGCAAAATAATATTCTGTACAGTTATGCCAAGTGTTTCTGAAATGCATTTCTGAAATAAACAAATATATCTTTTGTGTATAATAACCTAGTTCTGTATGCCACTTTAAAATATTTAATAATGTTTAAGAATTAGCAACTAATTAAAATAACCTCCTTAAAATCTGCAGAAATGTCTAAAATCTCCTATGGCTCAAGGAAGGTGACATCCAGCTTGTAGACATGATATGGCAAAGAGGCATCAGCAGCACAAGCTCTCTGACCCATTACTCAGCAATATACTCGAGTTCCTCATTGCCAGTTGTGAAAAGCCTTATATTAGGCAAGAGGCAGGAGAAGGAAAACTCTCAATTCATACCACTTGCTGCCTTGCTAGGTCTGCCTTTTGGACAAAGACTAAACTCACAATATAAAACTACAGTTAAAAAAATCCTAAATCAATGACAACATTTGGAGTCCTCACCCAAACCTTATGGAAAGTTCTGCTAAGTGCTGACATTGCTAAAGAAGTTAAGCCTTAATAGAATGATAGAAGAGAAGATGATGCTATATTTAAAAGCAACACTTTTTTTTTTAATTTGGTGAAAAGAAATCAAGAACTAGTGAAAATGATGGATATCGTTGGAATATGTTTACAAAAAATAAAGCAGATATGCACCCCAAATGTACAGGAGAAGGAAGAGTTTTGAGAAATTATAAAAGTGATGATGAAGAATATAAAAAGGAAGAGTAAGATACCTGAATGGTCATGTTCAAGGCAGAAATTCAGGTTGGGAAGAAGTGTATGGTTTAGGAGAAATTTATGAGAAGGTAAAAACAACATTGAATTTACAAGGCGGCAAACTTTAAATACACAACTTGAAAAGAGAAAAAGCCAAGTGTTTGGAATAAACAATTATTGAGGAAGAACGCTATACATTTGACTATATCATAACAAAAAAGTCAAAATTAGAGATGAAAAACTGTACAACTGTTCCTAGTATCACAACATAGAGTAAAGTTAAAAATGGTGAAATCTTGGAAAAGGTTGAGAGAAGACCTAATAAGTTCAGAGGGTGGAAAATAAAATCAGAAAGGTGTCCAGAAAAAGAAATGGAAAACAGTTTGGCTGAAACAAAGGAAATGACTCGGGATAATTTGATGGGTTGGTATACTAGATAGATAAAAAAGACAATGGGATGTCGACAAAATGAAACGTGGAAGAGCATCAGGTAAGCAGAAGAAAGGAAAATAAACTTGGTGCTGGAATAAAGAGACAGTAAATGCTGTAAATTAGAGGAATATTAAGTTAAATAAATATAACAAAGAATATAATAAGACAAGAGGAACTACAAATAAAGTGGCAAAAATAAAATGTAAAAGGCTATAGATCCATGGTATGAACAATTAAATGATAAAGGGAGAATGAAAAACCTACAAAACTAAAGTGGAGAGAGATTGGCAGGCAAACGATACAGGGAATATGAAAATAATCAAAAATAAAAATGAATAGTTCTGAATGGCAATTACTGAATGAAGAAAATACCAGAAACCCAACAGACAGTGGGAACCTACAGGAGGTCCTGTAGAATGGCACACACCTACAGAAGTCAAAACAGTAAAATAGTGATTTCACAGTGAAGCATGTGAAAGCAGCTGGAGAAGTCGTAGTGGAAGTGCTGTAGTTGTTTGGTGACAGGATGTACGTACTGTATTTACTAAGATATTTAAGACATCTTAAAAGATGAGCACAGAATGGAAATACCAATATACAAAGAAAAAGAAGATATTCTCAACTGTAAAAAATAAGGATATTAAGCCACTACCACATACCCTTAAGAGATGGGAAAAATAATTCAAAAATAGATAACAAGAAATACTGAAAATTGAAGAAAACCTGGAACAGGAACTTATTTTTGCATTATATGTCTTAATGGGCAAGTATGCAGATGGTAGAAGAGCTGTAGTAACAGCATGGTAAACTTTGAGTAAGCTTGTCACAGAGTGCTAAGCAAAGGGATCTGGTGAATGTTGAGAAGGGATACCCGAGTAGTAAATAAGATTAATAAAAAAAAAAAAACATATGGGTGCTGAAGTGACAGCAGAAGTCATATGTGGAGAAGCAAAGGAAGAGCTTTGAGATAAGAGTGCGATTAAAAGTTCAGAAAACTCCCTATTATTATTTACACTATTCTTGGGTGAGGTCAGCATGGAAGTAAAGAAAGAACCTCCGCAATCATTTTTTTTTTTTTTGCAATCATGCAAAAAAGTAAGGAAGGAAGTGGAAACAGAATTAAGAAAAGCAAAGAGATACTCTGGTAAGCAATGTTGGTCCTGGAGGGCTGCAGTGGCTACAGGTTTTCGTTCCAACCCAGGACTGACATTACCTACTTGTGCTCTAGAGGGACAAGGGATGAAGAAAAGTCGTTCAAAAACTCAATACATGTTCTGCAACTAATGTGCAGAGTGTACAAATGGAAGAATGAAGCCATGTGCAGTAGATTTAGATGAAGTGGAGTGTTTCTGGTGAACAGATTTAGTAATTCAAAGGAACAGCGGCATTGAGGAAGAAATTAGGCAGAGACTTGGAGCAGGAGAGAAAAATTGTAGAAAATGTATCAGAGAACTCTTTGACCAAAATACAGATGCAATGTTTAAAGGAAAATATACAAGATGGTAGTGAGTCTAGCGCAGAAATGTGGGACTAACTAGTAGGTAAAATGTAAGAATAAAAACTCAAGAGATAAAAATCATGTAATGAATATGCATGGTAAACAAAATGGATTAAATAGGAAATGGGAATATTTGTGGAATCTTAAAGATAAAATGATTTAGAAGAGGGGGCAACTCTAGAGATGGAGTGGAGGAGAACCTTGAAAATGTCACTATTCTGGACACATGATTATTTCCATTCTATGATGGTGTTTACAATTACATTTTTTTGTTGGTTAATACCTAATACAGTGGAATCTCGAATACGTGTGACCCAAAGTAATTTCGCCCATAGGATTGTAAGTAAATACAATTAATCAATTCCAGACCGCACAAACTGTACGTAAATATTTTTTCTTTAAAGATTTTTAAACACAAAAAAAGTTAATTATACCATAGAATGCACTGTATAATAGTAAACTAAATGTAAAAACACTGAACAACACTGACACAAACACTCGCTCGCTCTCTCTCTGCTGCACCGGCTTTCTCCTCCTGCTTCCTGCCTTCTCCTGCAACCTCCCATTCGTTCCTGTTCTCTTCTTTTTCCCTTTAGTCAACTCGCGCTTCTATTTATGAAGAGGTGTGGTAGTCATGGCAATCAGCAGCTCCTGGGAACAATTACGGATGCGGACCTCTTCTCACCTGTGCACTTAGGTGTGAAACGCCTACATCATGAACTCCTTAGGAACCGCTTCGGCCACACACCACGACGCCCCCTCACTAAGCCGCAAATGCGGTGATTATTTATTAAAACTGGTCTTTTTGACGGGAGCTGTGGACAGTTTTGAGGGAGAGTCTCTCTGCATGATGCACTGAGAACAATGTACAGTACAGGGAGAGACTGAACACGTGCAGAAATCATTGGCGTGTACAAACCGGAAGGGAAACTGTCTTATTCGTCAACCGTGTGTGGGGTCATGGACAGATGCAAAAGTTTGGCGAACTTTTTGGTCGTAACCCGATTTGTACATGTTCAGAGATGTTCGTGAACTGAGGTTCCACTGTATATTTAAATCAATTGCTTAACAGTTATGTTTATTATTACTGCTGTGCACAGTTCTAATCTGGGTAATTAAAAAAACAGAAAATGGAACTTTATCGATTAGTTTTTAATAATAATAAGCACAATTAAATAAAATGAACAGGTTACATAATAAACACTAAAAGGAATTATCAATTAAAAAAATATTTTGGCTGAATAAATAAAGATAAATAACAACTGAAATATAACTCCTATATATGAATAAATCTATACTAATAAAAGGCAAAGACTCACTCATCACTAATTCTCCAACTTCCCATGTAGGTAGATGGCTGAAATTTGACAGGCTCATTCCTTACAGGTTACTTACAAAAGTTAAGCAGGTTTAATTTCAAAATTCTACGCGTAACAGTCATAACTGAATCCTACTTACATACATATATACGTCCACAGCCTGCAGCTGAGTATTGTCCCCCATCCCCACACCTCCCACGCAGTTGGCTGCCTGCCTATATTGCATCCCCCGTCCCCACGCCTCCCACGTAACTGGCTGCCTGTCCATATAAGGCCGTCTGTTGCTCTGGTCTCTTCATTCCCTTCCTTGCTTCACCACGGTATTCATGTCTCCTTGCTGATAACTGCAGCCTTTATTTAATCCACGGCTTCTCCGCTGCTTTATTGTGCTGATAACTGCAGCCTTTTTATTTAATCCATGGCTTCTTCGCTGTTTTATTGTTTGTTTATTAAGCTTATAAGGGCTTAAATGCTTAAGCTTTTCACCTATGCTTCTGCATGTGAGTTGATGGCTGCTGCTGAATTGTTTGGTTGTCGCTTTCAAGTGTACCGAAATGTCCAAATATTTTACACCTTTGGAGAACCGCCAATGCCTTTTAAACATCTTAGATTCACAGGTGACGATCTGAGTAGTGGACACTTTGATGTTTATGAATGTTTCAACTCTCAAAAGCTGGATGCGAAGTTATCGATGAAGCTGGTTGTATGCTTACAACGCTTGACAGATGCCGAATGTCACACCAACACAAGTCCTGCAAATACTAACGTAATTGAAACAAACCATGAAACTCAAATCGATTATGACAGCAGCAATCCAAGCTGTGAGAAAACAGTAAAAAGGAGGCGTGTCAGACATCGTGGTACATTTTCTGATGCAGCTAGATGGAAACAACTTCGTGACGCTACCACCAAATACTCGCAGAAAAATCCACAAGTTAATACACATGCTGTTGCTAAATACTCGCAGCCAAATCCAAAACTTCATAGAGACTCTGTCGCTAAATACTCGTAGGCAAATCCACAAGTTAATAGAGATGCTGCCACTAAATACTCACAGGCAATTCCACAAGTTCATAGACACGCTGCCGCTAAATATTTGCAGGCAAATCGACAAGTTAATACCAGGAATGCATGTCTTAGATACACGAGTAGCGATTTGGGTAATTAACACTTCGATGAATGAAACCTGTTATCTTTACAATGGTTGACAAACACGGAATGTAACTTGAACACAACACGTCCTCAAAATACAAACATGATTAAAAGAAATAATGATAATCAAATCCTTGATGACAGGAACACTCATAACAGTGACAAAACAATTACATTGATAAATCATGTTACGTTATTTTTAAAATGTTTCCTTTTCTTTTTCAAAACTTTTTTAACACACTACTTTGCTAGTTTACTATATACTGTAGTATCTGTACTACAAAATATTATTTACTACTCAGGTATCCCTTCTCAAGATTCACCAGATCCCTTTGCTTAGCACTCTGTGACAAGCTTACTCAAAGTTTACCATGGTGTTACTACAGCTCTTCTACCATCTGCATACTTGCCCATTAAGACATATAATGCAAAAATAAGTTCCTGTTCCAGGTTTTCTTCAATTTTCAATATTTCAGATATTAAAATCCAAGAAACTTAGTAAACATTTAGTATAAAAAAATCAGAAACATCTAAATGTTTGCACAGAACTATGAACTTAATGGCAAACTACAGCAACTCAGAATTGGCAGATTTAGTTTTCATTCTGTTTTTGCATGTGTCACACACGTGCAACTAGGAGCAAGCTAAACGGACCAAGTGGAGGCGATTACCTGCCAGACCAGGGGTTGGTGGGGTGCTCTAAACCTAGTTCTGTTATCCCTGCAGACCAAATATGTGAAAACCTGCCTGATTTAACGTCACTTCCTGTTCCGGGACCCAGACCGAAGTCACTTTCTGTTCCGGCACTCAGACTAACGTCACTTCCTTTTCCAGTCAAATGACATCACTTCCGGTTTACAGCCTATAAAATCTTCATCTTGCCAAACTAGTTCAGTTTATTCTAGGAACTCAACCAAACAACATCCTTGTGTTGGCTTTAAACCTTTTGCAGCCAGGAACAATATACAAGTGGCTGCCCCAAACCTTTTTCAGTGTGTTGAGACTCATTCTTTTACACATGTTGTGCTGAACACTGGAAGACTCAGCCAGTTATTCAATTATTTATGTTCATTTAGGTAGTCGATGCTTAAACGTTGGAAGATTGGGTTTCAAATGTGCATGCAGAAGGCATTCTCCAATTTTTTTTACTAAGACACCTTTCTCTTTTGTCATTCTTGCTCTCTCACTTGCTGGCTTGAGGGCAGCAGGAAGAGACCAGTTAGTGAGCTGCTTTTGGATTCTGCTTTTTTTTTCTATTCTTAAACCCTTCAGCCTCCTAATTACTTGTTAAAAAGGTAATAATAAAGTTAAGAGAAATTTCAGTAACGGTCTGGAGACAACTTTGTTAAACTAGATAAGATCTATTTATGCACACCAGTATTTAGTTTACACATGTGTGTGCTCATCTCTTACTACTGCAAACAGCAAGTGAGCTACGTAAAAGAGGGCTACACTTACAATATTTACCACTCCATTATTAATAAGAAGAAAGAATACATAGTTCCTAAATGTGAAATGTTTTTATTTAATATAGGACCAAAAACACACGGTTGTGTGAAAAGTAAACATTACACAAAAGTTGGTAAACTGTAGGAATGGGAACCACAGCCAAAATTACATATTAGAAACTAAACCCGTGTGAGAAATCGCTTAATATACTTGTCCTTAATAGCCTCCTGAAACACAACCTGAAAGCTTTCTTAATAAGGAAGAAATATGCAGAGTTTTTGAATACAGTCACTTTAACGATACAAAAAGAAAATTAAAGTGCTTAAACAACATGAAAAGCACTCAAGGGTTCCTTGATGCTTACAGTGAGGGAAGCTTGACTCTATCACAATTCCGCTTGGAACAAAGAAAGAGGGAAACTCGTAAGAGCAAAACTGCCTCAGTTTAAGATGCAACAATTAAAAAAAGTCTAATAATTTTATTTTAAAAGGGGCACAAACACAGCAATTAACATACTGCTCTGCCCACTTCTAACCCACCTGTACCACATATTGTACTAACTAATTACAGGAATATAAACACATGCGTGATTTTGATTTTAATCAGAAACACAAATAAAGAATCATTAAAACAAAAATACAACAAAGATGCAAACTTATTATGTCCTGTGCATCAGGAATTAAGAAGAGTACAGTCTATAACTTGCGTGGAAAAAAATTGATCTCACATTATGTATTATTATATCTGGAATTTTTAATTTTACATATCTCTCTATTATAAAATCTTGGGGAGGCAGACTAGGGAGACGGGACGTGATCTTCTCAGAAGACAATCTGAAGTCCCGCGAGAGACACTTGCTTCCAGCTCTTAAAACAATGACAAGCAAAACAAGCAGCTCGCAGCAGATGATCCGACCACTTCTCCCTGCGTGCATTCAGCCAACCTAACACCCCTCTTCACAACGCAAGCAGCAGAGACACGAAGTGGCAAAAAGGACATTGGCTGTACGGCTTTAAAATGATCGATGGGCAGTGCAACAGCAGATGCCCTCCTTTCACAATGCAAGCAGCGTTATACGTCCTGCGAGAAAGAGATGTAACCACACCCGAGGCCGGAAATAAAGGACAAGTAAAAGTGAAAATAATGCATATGTAACAATTCCCATGAAAATAACAATCTCTTTAAATTGTATATCCGGTAAACGAAACACGGGGGTGGGCGAGCAAAGCGAGCAGGGGGTTATTAAAAATAATATTACAGACATATAAAGTAAGCTTTTGAAGTGCTTTTAGCCAGTATAATTCTAAAACCATTAATCTGGTTTGGGCACCATCAACTACTGTCATCTTTTATGTCTACCCAGGAAATGTACAGTTAGCACAGATGTAAATCCTAGTAGTAAGTGCCACAAAAACTTA
The DNA here is from genome assembly GCF_016835505.1 of Polypterus senegalus. Taxonomy (NCBI): domain Eukaryota; kingdom Metazoa; phylum Chordata; class Cladistia; order Polypteriformes; family Polypteridae; genus Polypterus; species Polypterus senegalus. The sequence goes on from NC_053166.1 coordinate 51,878,782, forward strand.
TCTAAGAAGCAGGGACTGAATTTTCTTTTTGAAAGAGGTAATACCCCACCCCCACAGTGTAGCTACCAATGTCGCCATTTCACAGGCTCATGGGAGTTAAGTGTTTCCCCTACCATCAAAATTGGGCATTGAACCATCCAGCAATGTCAATTACCCACCCAGTAATCCACAGGCCCTCCCCAACACCAAGAGCAGTGGTGAGGGTATAAATATAGATACATCCAATCTTGAAGTAAACAGAATTAATAATTCAAGTCCATGTGAATTTTCTAAGGTAGCATCCTGCAAACAGGCTTGTTTGTGCACTTTTGTGCAGTGTTCCTGTTCTTTTACTAGTGTACATTATGTCGAATACCTAATAAAATCACCTTCACCCACGTACAACACAAAAGCGTATCTTTGAATCAGTGTGAAATTGGAGAAACAATCTAGTAAGTAATCATGCTCTCAAACCAGATACAAACATTTACAGTACTTTGATCTCTGAACTAATGCCGTAATGAGGCAAAATTGGCATTAATAAAAGTCTTTTTTGGACAAATAGTTTTCATCTAGCCATGGAACTAACTGTAGTCTGGAACACTTTCAACTTCAAAATAACAGTATTAAAAATTATTTTTCATTTTGTTGTTTAGAATTCAAAGTGGATGTCACCAATAATTTATCCATAACACAAACTCATCCTTAGCTGCTTCACTAAATGTGTGGCACAGCAGTTAAGGCTTTGGACTTCAAACCCTGAGGTAGTAGGTTCAAATCCCGTCACTGGCACCGTGTGACCCTGAGCAAGTTACTTCAAGCACTTGTGCTCCAATTGTAACCAATTGTATCTCAATGTTGTAATGTAATTGTCTTATATATTCCAACAGGTGGGTCAAGAAACTTTCAATATTTCTGTGACTATGCAAAGAACTTTACAGTGTGTTCCAGGAATCTTTGGAAACTTAAACAGTCTGAATGTTGTCTCATACCTGTGTGGTTTAAAAAAAACAAAATCTTGAAAGTTTCGTTATCATGATGTTAAGCTGAAGATGTTACCCTTCATACAAAGACATATAAAATGGGGAGTGATTATGTAGTCAAAAAGAGACTAAAATGACTTGAACACTATGTTACAGATTAACATAAAGAATTAACATTCAATTTCAGGTACCCTGCTTTCTCCTTATCCTACATTAGACTAACTGGCCCAGAACTGGCCACATAATTTGAAACTACATGCAGCAAGCGTATAGTGTTGCTGGAACAAAATATGTAGGTCCATTCTGTGGTTTCATGGCAATGAATATGTAAGAAGGTTAAGAGGGAACATTTAACAAGAATCCTTACAATAGGAAAGTGCAGCATAGTTTAAAAGCATACATTGAGTGAATCATACAAACAAAAATGTAACGCCTGTAGAAACTGAAAAGGACTGTGAAAGAGGTTCATCTGAGATACATGAGAGTCACCTAATATGAGCTGGTTACTACTTGTACCTAAATACAGTATGTGAAAGGAGTATTATATTTGTAGTGTGTAAAACATTCCCATAAACACCTATTAAAAATACAATCACTTCTGTAGAAAAAGTATAGACTAGAAATTCATTCAAAACTATGATGCCTACCAACATAAACATTGGGGATGACATAGTCAATTCAGTTTGTGTTATAAGACAATCCTGAAAGTAGCTGGAAATCATTTCAAATGATGACAGACATCCATTACATGCAGAACTTAACTTCACTAAATTAGGAAGGATATAGTCGCTTTGAAAACCCACACAAATCATTCCAGAAATTCCTTTCTCCCCAGTGCCATACATCTTTTAATAAGAAACATCAGATAATAATTCAGTAAAAGATTTCCGCAGGTATAGAATTTTTCTTTGTATTAAGTACCAATTTAAATGTACTATCAAACTGCTATTTTTTTTTAACAAAAAATGTTTTTTCAAGTGATGCAGACATTTTTAGAATTTCTGTTTAAGTAGGTAACATGTCCTGTCTCTACTTCTTGGATGCAACTGGGAAGGCAAACATAAAGATTTCTTGTGTGAACATCATTTAAATAAAAACTTTGAACATCAAGGCCCAGGAAAATATACTTGTATAGGGTGGTCCAGATCTAATTATGCAATTTTCATTATGCTATAACTTATTAAGTTTATTACATAGAATATCACCCGAAAAATCCCGGACCATCGAGAAGTATGCAAACGGAAGGCATGAAGAATGGGTTTCGCGCCGAACTGGAATGGTTCCTGCATAAATCAAAGTCAGCCAGACGATCTGGATCTGCATAATTAGATCTGGACCACCCTGTACACCTGTTCATTACGTTTTTGGCTTGGATAATTCACTAAAAAGGACTTTATATTAGGACTGTCAAATTAGTCAAAAGATGTCAAGACAATGGCCATTTCTAAAAGTATGGTACTCAGAGTCTTTATATGTTTCACAAATAAAACAAACAAAATATACTAAATGCCCTAATGTATTGACCATTTAGTGCACCTCATCATTACTTATTTAGAGGGCAACCTTGCACAAAACAACTTACGAAAATTCTAAATTTACATAAAAAGTGTTTGAGTGATTATCAGGAAAGTACAACCTTAGGAAAAAAATGTCCTATGCCACAGTTAGTTCCATTACTAGATGAAAACTAACAGTCCATAAAAAATGCACCAGTGAAGAGCTGACAGGGTCTAAGCAGGACCCAATTTACAGTAATGGAATTCACAATTTACAGTAGTGGAGCCTGGGACACCAGTTCAGTGCTACAAGAGGGAAAAGGCAGTCAAGAAATAACATGCTGGGCTAAACGTACTAGAGTTTTGTTTTTATTTTTTGTTCTTTTCGGTTATTGCACAAATTCATTACTCTTGACTTGAATCATCTTTTTCAGTTACACATCAAAAATGTAGGTAATGGCTAATAACACAAATGTTACTTAATGGTACTTAATTCAAACTGTTAGAAATCCTCCTGTCACTGAAGAAGCCATAACTAGAATGGCATAAAATTGTATATTGGCCATTGCTGCCAAAATGACCACTGGTGGTTTTGAAATAACACTCTTAAAAATGGTGATTTTAAAGTCATGAAAAAAGCAAAAGAAAAGCCAGTCATTTGCCAGCCAAGAAAGCAAGTGCAGATGCAAAAACTGAATCAAAAGACGTTAAGAAGTGGTATGTTTTCAGGAAATGTTTCTCTAATGATGAGAAGTCTTTGAGTTTGAGCCTGAAGTAATGTGCAAAAACAAGATCTGGAAAAAAAAACTGTACTGTGTCCTCAGTAATGCAAATAACATTTTTTACACTTTCACTTGTCCATTTAAGCCTTCAAATTAGATAGGTTTTAATTAAAATGTAACCTGACAGCCCTAATCGATAAACTGCATTGTCACTATTGAAAATACATTAATATTTAGCCTCAAGGGAGTGGCTAGTATTATAGTTTGGTGATGACCAATACAAGATGATTCAGGGATAGTGCAGGTACAAGTACAGACACATGACATGCAGGGCTATAAATAAATAAGGGAAAATAACACAAACAAAATTAAGAATTAAAACTTTAAAAATGTAGTTACTCTAGTACACAAAAAGGAAAAAAAAGGATTACCAAAATAAGAAATGGGAAAAATGAAATAATCAACTAAGATTCTCAGAAGGTTTTCGCCAAGAAACCAGGAGATGCCTGCAGGAAAGGAATGAGCCTAAAGAGAAAGACAGCCATCAAGATACTGTACCAACAAAGTATTGTTATGTAATATGCTGCCTTACAAAACTCTAGTTAGTAGAACTTTCTGCTGTCATTTCAAATAGTACACAAAGTCAAAAACAAAGAAACAAATGTTTCAAGCTACTAAAATACAGCACATTCCAAGGGTTTAATGTCCATCGGAAGAACCAAGCAGAAGTTCCCAAAAAGAAACTGAAAATATTATGGATTTGTCACCATTTCATTTCAAACTAGGTACTGAATAACATTTAAGGACCAACCTTGTAACTTTACATGAATTTACTTGGTTGACTGTCTGCTTTAATATGTCAAATGACTATGTTACATAAAGATGTCCTTCCGCATGCATGTTAAATATCTAAAGAGCCTCACATCATATATAATCTTAAAATGCAGATAACTATTTTGGTGTTTGTCAACTCAAATTTAATGCAGCTCATAATACTTTGATTCATTTTGAATTCTAAACAAATTAATTAAATACACAACTCTGACTTATTTAATATTGTCTGCTTTTTCTAGTGATAGACCTACTGTCCCCAAATTCATTTACTAACATTTTCTGGTCCTGGGAACATTATAGAAGAAATCCTGTCCAACAGCGTTTTTTGACAAAGTTGTCTGGACAAACAAGACTGAAATCATGCCAGTATATTATATAACTAAACCTGTCAGGTTTATGCTTTAGACTGAAAAACCATGAAATTCCTTAATCTTTACCTATTTCATGTTTTTTTTTCAGTCCAAAGTATACACCAGAAAGTTTTAGTAACCTGCCAGTGCACCAGTTATGGAAAGAAAAGGGCAACATCTTTAAAAGGCCCTCTGTGCCAAGGAGCATTTTATGCAAAAGTGCTACATAATTTATTGTTGCTCTTGTTTTACACTTAGGTTTGACAGGTTGAAGCAACAATGCAAGGGTCATCAAACATCACTTGGCCAAAGCAAAAAGGCCTAAAACTTTATAAACTTGATTTTCGGGAAGTAATAAAGCTTATGTTTAAGCCAGTAAATAACGAATGACTCATAGCAGCTTCAATTCTTTATCTCACTCTGGCCCTGTCTTTATAAAATACAGTACAAGCCCACCGGGGCCATTTCTACTAATGCTCAGTAAGAGCTTAGTGAAAAAGCAATCTGCCCTGAGACTTGTGAACTAGTCTGACCACACATGTGCACTTAGGAAACATCTGTGGCTCGGTAACAATAGACGTTCATTTGATGTCTATGAGGAAACAAAACGTGCTCTAATAGTCAACTGAGTTACAGAGTGTATGCAGCTTGCGAAATTGACCGTTACCTTCTCTAAACATGAGGGAAGGAAAGAAACGTCAAGCAGACTAAATTGACAGCAGGAAGACGCTGCGAGGGCTGCTGCTGCCACATACTCATCCTCCCGTTATTTCTCCGTAGAGATGCTGAGCGACGCACGCGTTTATCGAACCGCGAGCCCAAAGCACGAAGTCCCACAAGCAAAAAAAACGTCACGCTGCGAGCGGAACAACGAGCCGAGAAACAAAGAGGAGTCACGCGTGTGCGCTTCTAAATAAAGAGGCCCGTGCATGCTGTATGCAGCGTTCTAATGGAAAACTTGCTTCGTCTACAATTCTCGTCATCTCCGTTTGCGCGAATAGTGGGCTTTCTTACCTCCAGTCCCGTCTGAATTTTCGTTTAAACTGCCCGAGGAATCATGGTGACTTCCCACACACCCTCCCATGGGTTTCTGAACTGCGCTGCCCCGCGGTCTCCTCTCCTCGCCTCCGTGCGCGCCTGCCTGTGCCCGCCTATGTGCTGCGCCGTTGTTTCCTTTTGTTTGTTGTTACTGTGCTTCTTGTTATTTCTCCCCCTTTGGTCTAAACTCTCTTCCTCTCCGGCTTGAAACTGACACAAAACCCCCAGCATTAGCTGTGAAGAGGCGGAGAGAAGAGACCTCATCAGAAGGTGACCGGGGAGGGAGGGGGAGCTGGTAGAGAGGCACGCCACGGGCACGCGCGAGCGACAGACCGGCACCACAAGGACGCGCAGCACAGATGGGCGACTCTGTGGGCACAGCGCGCGCGACACGTTCAGCACCCACTCTTTTTTGTCAGACAGGCGAAATGCATGTATAACGTCCGAGGCAATATTTCAGAGAAAGGCACTCGAAAAACACATAAGTAAGCAAAATGGCGGGTTAGTGGTTATTAGTTAGTCAGCTAGTGGTTAGTATTCACGTTGTACGGAGTCATGTTAATATCTGTTCATCAATTTTACAAAGTATTATGAAAAACTATTTGCTGTGACTCTCTCACAGTGTACATTATTAATTTTGACTCTGAATTTAATCACATTTTTATGGCTTACAGTAGTAGGAGAATTGTCACCTGTACAGGATATGATGAAATTGTTACTGACATGGTCAGCCTACAGTATTGAGTAGAGGAAAATCTGAGGGTAAAAGAAAACACAATTTAAAAAAAATATGTCATTTGTTTCGTGTATAACGTATTCACACGTGCTGAATTCGGGAGTAAAAAGTTAGTGCTCCAAGTTAACTCAACCCGATTAAAGGATGATTAGGATGGGCTGTTTCATTATTCTGTTTAGCAGTAAGACCTGATTTATGCTAGTCCTGTTCCATACAAACCTGGCAAACATTGGCTCTTAAAACTGAAGTGAAGCTGTCAGCATGCTGATTTTACAGGTACTGTATATCACAATCTAAAGATATTATTGAAACCCTCTGAAAAAAAGTGAACATGTTTTAGTCTGGAAGGTGTTACAAAGCTGTTTTCAAGGCTTAGGAGCTGCAATAAAACACATTCAGAACCGTAATGTCCAAATGCAAAAGTCTTGCACAACATCCATTTTTCCTCTTCAAAAGCAAGACAAGAAAATGATCATATAGTGACAAAGAATTAATCAACTGCAGAGTAACAAGGTAGATAGAACCTACTGCTCATTAAGAAGAACACCTGTATGATCCTCAGATTAGAACATAACATATAAACATTGACACATGAAGTAGACCAATCAGTACTTCAAGCCTATTTCCTTAGCTATTAGCTAACCTGTCCCAATATCTCATCTAGAGATGGGCTGAAGGTTGTCAAGGTCTCTGCTTCAACATGTCTTGGTAGTTTGTTCCAGATTCCTACAACTCCTTGCATATAGTAGTGATTCTTGGCTTCAGTCCTAAATCCACTTTGTCTTAGTTTCCAATTATACCCTTGAGTACATTATTTACACTTTAGTTGAAACAATTCTGCTAAATCTACTTTATCAAAGCCTTTGAGGATTTTGAAGACCAGGAATAAGTCCTTACACGTTCTCTACTGCTCAGAACTAAACAGGTTTACTTCTCTGAGCCTGTCAGAGTACATGTTCTTAAGTCCCAGAGATACACCTGGTTGTTCTCCTCTGCTCAGCTTCAAGTGTTGCTGTGTTTTTCTTGTAGTGTGGTGACCAGAACCTGAAAACAATACTCCAGATATTGTCTCACTAGTGTATTATATAGTCTAAGTATAATCTAACATTTTTAATTTGCCTTTTTCATTTCTAAAACACATTGTTTAGATGATAAAAAACATTTTTTCAACGTAAACCACTAAATCCTTTTCAGCGGTTAGTACCATTAGGACAATATCTCCCATCTTGTATTCATGATTGGTGTTCCTTTTACCCACATGTAGCAGTTTATTTATGGATAGATAAGTCAAAAGTGCAGCTTTTTGGCCATTATGGTTTTTGTTATGCACAAAGAAATGCTAACACAAAATTCTATACTAAGAACAATATGTCAGTGTTCATGCTTTTGGATACATCAGGACCTGGAAGAAATCATGAATTTTGCCCAGTTTCGAAAGATTTGTTTATGTACATTAGGCCATCTCTCCCTGCAGTGAAGCTGAAGCTGGGTCACACAACAAGAAAATATGAAATGTCCAATAAAATGTGTTTCATAGTGGTTGAAAAACAAGAATTCATGAATTGACACACGTGCATTTACCCACAAGTCAACGTGCTGATAACAGCAGCATAAGAACTCGCATCTGACAGAACCTAAAATGTAATTTACCTATCACCCATGCACTATACCAAAAACATGTCTAAAGTTGACTGAAACAGAACGAAATACACAGTATATCTCAAGGGATATGTACAGTATGTGCGGCCAGGCTTTTTAAATAGTGGCCTACAGCATATTTTTCTCCAGTGCACAAAGCCTCTACAAGCCATGCTACTAACAGACTGATACATTAATTTTGCAGTTTGAAATGGTATTCCTTCCCATGTTTCAGCAGTATACAAATTATGTTTTTTCTAAACAAAATCATTATTTTTTGATCCACTTCATATGTATAGCTGGGAAACATGCATGACAGATGTCAAGTTTAGTTTAAAAACCTTCTTCATGATACACAGAACATTCGATAAAGGAAGAGGTCCCCAGTTTATATTTTTTCTGGCGGTGCACATGCCCTGAAGAATAGGTTCTTTAACCTCACAACTTTCACCAATGGTCTATTTCTTACACACATAGTCACCACAAAATAGGCAGCATAAAAACAAGCTAGTCAAACATTACAGACAAATAGCACTGAACTTGATTTTAGTGCTAATTTAAGATTTTCAAACAAATAGTTGTTAAGGTACAGGAAGTCTGTACATCTTTAGAACATAAGCTTTTGGTTCACTAGGGAAAACAAGTTTCATGTCCATTGCTGAGATCTTGACTGTTTGAAACAGTTTCCAGTTGGCTTGGTTAAAAGTAACCAAGGCTGGGTGGTTTGTTACATTTCAAAAACATACGTGGATATTAAAATAATACTCCACCCAATAGTAATAGATATATTATACAGTATCTATACTTTACCCAATGTTGTTTGTAGTAATGGCTAAGAAAAAAATGCATGTTTTTATGGAGAACATAGATAACAGAGTTTCTGTCACAACAGGCTTCAATGGGGGACCAAACAAACAGCAAATAATTTCAACATATTCATTACAAAAAAACTCAATGTGCTTGTGTTGCAAAATCTATATGTCAAATATCTAGTCATACTGTACACTCTCAATATCCCAAACATATATTTTTGTTAAAATAATAGTCAATAAATTACTTATAGAGAATCCTTTTGTGAATGGCTGGGGAGGATGTTTGACTGGGATTGAGCTTTTGAATTGAAGGCCCGCCTCTCCCCTCATTAATTGGTTGTTAAGTCACAATTGCACTGTTGAATTGATTTTTTGTTTGTGGAAGCACCTCAGATACTGTATGCACAAATATGAGGCATGCTTTCCGCCGATAATGTGTTCACTAGCTTTTCTTTAGGTTTTACTCCCTAAATATATTCTTTTCTCAGACCACACTCTGTCATATGTGAATACTACATGAAGTGATATGGTAGCTAATGAATGAGTTATTACTGAGTACAATTTCTGGCCAGCGAATGAAGTGGTAGGCAGATCTTCAGTTTAAAAGACCAGTCCTTTCTGAGCATGATTCTCACCTGTTCATGAATTAATTTTTGTGGAAATAATTTGTCTAGTAATACTTTAGCAAAATGCATTGGTTTGAGTTATTGGGAGCATACAACAGGGTATATGACATATGGATTATGCAACTTCATCAAACTGGGATCTTTTCATAGATGTTTAAATATAGTTTGTTGAGCATTGTTCTCAATTGAGTCAAGAACTTTGCTATATCTGTTCTCCATAAAAACATGAGGTTAAAAAGTTTTTTCAGTCATCACTACAAACAACATGGTATATGTAAAAAAATTAAATTCAATAGTTTATTCTTATTACTGTATACACATTTTCACTTATGACTCCAGTGCATTATGCAATAATTGCAAATATAGTATGAAAAGCTCTGCCTTCTACACTAGTTGTAATCTATGTGCAAATATTTAAATATAGCATAAACTTACATGTCTGCATAACCACTTTAAGCATAAATCATAGAGTCTTACAGGGTGTTGAATATAATTGCTGTATACTACATTGCTACTCTTTTCATACAGTATACTCCTTAAGGTTTTTCCATAAAAGTTATGTGGTTGCCAGGCAACTTACCACAAAATCTATATATATAATTCACTAAGGCAAGACAACCATGAAAAGCACGCCAGAAGGGGCGTGGATTCACTAAGCTGCCGACAAGTGAGACACCTATGGCGCACACAGGAAGGAGCCACGCCCACCAACTCCAAGACCATTGGATACGACGACAACTCACAGGGCCACGCCCACCAAATCGGATGCGACGACACAGAAAAAATGGCGTCATTTATGTTCGTCTGTCGTAGAGGCCACATGCAGTGCAGGTCAGGTTAATGTCATGTACCTCCGAGCTATGTTGACTGTTCATAGAGGCATGTTTCTCACGGAGGTGAATCGCCATATGCAGCGTGTGAAACGGTTTGCGAGGGGTATCCCATGGCATCCTTAAAACAATCCTTTAAACCTGAGGTTAAAGCACAATGAAGGAATCAGTCTTTAAAAACCAATAAGCCCTGTGCCTCTGTTTCATTACCGTCTCACCTGCTTCACCAATGCAGGCCCTGCAACAGTCGAGACGCTCTGTCAGCAGCTGACCTTCTCTGTGCCTGACTGGTTCACACAGAGGCAGCGCAAGAGAAAGCCGCGCCAGAGACAGACAGAGGCACACACACAGGCAACTGGTGGGCGGCTCTCCATGAGTTTCTCTTGCGAGCGGACACATAACCAGGCAGTGTGTATGCTTCGAGAACGAGGCTGGACACGACATGACCATCTAGGAAAAATCATGTCGCGGATGTGATTCGCTGTATGCAGTGTGTAAAACAGTTTGTCGCAGATGTGAATCGCTGTATGCGGCGTGTAGAACAGTTTGCGAGGGGTGTCCCTGTGTCATTCCAAAAGTGGTCAACCATCAATAAATAATTATGCGGCATTTGTTATGCCGCGGGTTCACTATTGTGTTGTATTTTGCTCTCTCCAGAGTTCCATCTTTTCATTCACTTACTGTTGTATTCTCACACTAACCTGTTTTAGACAACCGTGTCTTTCCAGAAGTGTTTACCATTCAATAAATAATTATGCATGAGATTGAGCGTGTGTCTAGGCGTGGGTAAGCCGTTGAACCCCATTCGGGCTGCAAACCGTGGAATTGCCACTAAGTGCGACTCATACGCTCCCACTGTTTTCGTCCCTACCCTTTGTGCACACCCCCCTCCCACACGTTGACTGTTAATGGAGGCATGTTTCTCGCGGAGGTGAATCGCCATATGCAGCGTGTAAAACTGTTTGCGAGGGGTATCCCATGGGATCATTAAAACATTCCTTTACAACTGAGATTAAAACACAATGAAGTAAGCAGTCTTTAAAAAACGAGTTTTCGGTTACGACGCATGACTGCGTGCAGCATAGCAAACTGTTTTACACGCTACATACAGCAATTTGCATCCACGACAAACATGCGTCTTCTTTGATGCTCCTGCACTTTGTACACACCCCTCTCCCACCTCGCTACGCCGCACGGACGATTGTGTGTTGGTTTGTTCCGTGCGTCCAAATGTTAAATTTTCTCCCTGTGCTTAAAAATGATTAAAAATCCGGCCTGATTATGCGGCGTATGGTACGCTGCGGGTTGACTAGTGTTATTGAAAATGGATGCAATGACCTATTAACAGTTTAATTGTGCAGTGACCTTTAACCCATTAACAGTTCACATTTTCTTCAAAAATAAGCAGGACACCATCCACCAGTCTCACTGCATTAAAAAGCAAATTGGATATTGAAACAATCAAATGTAGAATTTTGGTCCACTGAAAAGCAAAGCTGAATATTCAGGTTGTACAGTAACATTAACATACTAGATATGTTGAAGGTTTAAATATACCCTGTGTATGTCCTGCTTTGGACAGCCTCTAAATCTCATATGTGATAGGTGTTGAAGGAAAAATGTACAGCGGACACAAACAGAAAATGACTTTTTTGTTTTTCTTATTATTGTTTTCCATAGGTTACCTGCTTTACAGTGTTTGGAATTCCTGGTTGTAATAGAATTTTATCATTTTTCACCCTCTGATAGAGGTCCATAGAGAGCAAGATCCCTAGTAACAGAAATCAAAAATAGAATTATATTCATAATCACTGACTTTGAAATATTCTAAAACAATACTCCTCATACTTATTTTTGAAATTTGTCATTTTTAAAATTTGGAGAGTGGCTCAGAGAGGGCTAGGACTACCAATAAAGAATCAAAAATATATTCTTATTCGTGATCAGCAACCTTGAAAGAGTTTAAAACAACACTCCATTTGCCTATATTACTGTTCCCCATTTTTTGAGGTTTTATGAAAAAGGAATAACTTTAACCCCTTGTATCTCATTGAAGGGTGAACCACTGGGGTTGGTAGATGTGGTATGGATGACTTAATGTTTGCTGAAGAGACCTATTTGTTTACCCTTTATTAAAAAGTTGTAATTTCTTCCACAAAATATAGTCCAAAGGTGGCCTAAAACCTAAGGTTTTGAATCATCATATGTTTAGTTCAAGTCCTTCCCTTTTATAACTTTTATCTCTGTTTGCTTCTGGTAATGGATTGAAAGTTCAAAGGTCTGATCCATGTGCTAATTTGAAGTATTCTAGATGAATTTTACTTACATACTGTAGTTTCTGGACTAGTATGAAGCAATTTAATCCTTTTGGTTATAATGGAGCTAAACCCTAATTTGGGCAGTAAACTAAATAGACATTCCCATTCTACTCTATTAGGTTCTGTCAGAGAATAAATTACATTAAACAAATGGCAATGACTGGACGAAGTGTCTGTCTAATAAATCAGGCTTGATCTAACAATATGTTATTATGTTCTTTATTCTTATCTTAACATCATTATTCAGATGTGAATTTGGCTTATATGATGCACATATTACCAAGTGTTTTTCTTTTTTTATTTGGCTCAATGTTTTTTGGTTTATTTTTATTTTTATTATAATTTCTCCAGCGATAAATATAGACAACCGTTATGGTGCTCAGTAAAATCTTTAAAAGCTCCGCTTGATAGCCATCTGGGCCTGTAGCTGTTCCTATTTGCAGTAAGTATGAAACATGTTGTATTTCAGAGAGCCTCAAAAGCTTATCAAACTCCTCTACACAGAGAATATCAAGCTGTGGTATTTATATTTGATCTTGAAATCCTTGGTTTAAACAACTCTTTCTTTACACTGCAGGGAATGTAATAAGGACTTATGTATAACTTATATGTGTTAGTTATTTATTTTTGCTCCCTGATATTATTTCCTGCTGCTTTACTAATCTCTTTAATTGCATTCTCATCTTCCCATTTATTTTTTGTCTCATACTAAAATGCTGTTGGTCTTTTCTTCATGTTCATAATATATTTTTTTTTTATTGAAGTTTTTATTGAAAAGAGATACAATCCAATACATCTGTTTATGACTTTTGTCACGTTTACAACAGATATAGCTTATATATTATCAAAAAAGCTCTTCATGGCATAAAACAGATCAATATATCTCTTTGGGTTATCTCTCAATTATAGAAAAAAAAAGAAAAAAAATTTACAGAAGACAGGGGATGTATAGACAATACCTATTCATAAAACACAGGTTCTATAACAGAAAAACATCTGGTTCAATAGGGGTAATATACTCAATCCACCTAGACCAAAAATCGACAAACAGATCTATTTGGTTATTGATACTGAAAGTAATTTTCTCCATTATAAACACATTTTTTACAACATCAATCCAATCCTGTATTTGTGGCGGATTAGGTTTGTACCAGCATCTAGTAATAGTTTTTTTACTTGAAGCAAGAATTATTCTATACATGTATTTATTTTTCCCTTCCCAGGAAACCATTGACACCGTGCCCATATAAAGTACCTTAAAACTAAAATCAATTGTAATGTTTAAAATAATTTCCAGTACCTTATGTATATCTTTCCAAAAACCTCTAATTTTAGGACATCCCCAAAATATGTGAAAATGGTTCGCATCCTGTGAGCCACAATGTCTCCAACAATTTGAGTTGCCTTGAAAATTATTTTTCTGTTTTGGGGTAAGGAAAAACCTAATAGTATTTCTCCAGCAGAATTCTCTCCAATATGGAGAGTGGGAAGTTGCCCATTGTTGTTTACATATATTTTCCCAGACCTCGGTTGAGAAGATAATCCCACTTTCTTTCTCCCATCTTTCTTTAATGTACAAGGATGAATCTCCTTGTAAATCCATCAAGACTCTATAAAGTTTTGTAATAGTCTTAAACTTTGGTTCAGCCTTATAAGCTGAGGAGAATATTTTAACTAGAGCACTCTTATTTGGATCCTCATCGATCCCTTTTTTAATTTTCTGGCAGAAATGTTGTCGGAGCTGGAGGTATCTGTAAAAGTCTTTGGATTCCAAACTAAATTTTTCTTTTAGAGAATTAAAATCTAATAATTGTCCTTTATCCATGATTGAGCAATAATCAGTGATCCCTTTTTTAGCCCATATTTTAAAACGCATATCTAATGTATTTGGTTTAAAATCAGAATCATATGATGGCCATTTCAATACAGTAACAGAATCCTTTAGATTATAGTCCTTAATAATCTCAAACCAATTTTTAAGTGTTACCTTAATCCATTGATTTTCTTTCTTATTTTTAATTAAATGATCATCTATGATGCTAGCTTGAATAGGGATCCTGTCAAACCAACCAATCTCTATATCCTTCCACCTTGCTTGATATTCTGGGTTGCACCAACAAACTATTATTCTTAACTGTGCTGCCCAAAAATATTTTTGTAAACATGGGAGAGCAACCCCTCCTTTATCTTTACTCAGTTGAAGGGTTTTAAATTTTACCCTTGGTTTCTTGCCTTGCCATATGAATCTGGAAATCAGTTTATCCCATTCTGAGAATCGTTTTTTGGGCAAGGGAACAGGCAAAGACTGAAATAGATAGAATAATCTTGGAAGTATGTTTTGCTTGACTGAATCTAATCTAGATCTCATGCTAAAAAATGGTAAAAGATTCCATCTTGCAATGTCAAGTTTTATTTTTTTATTAATATGACATAATTAAGCATTTCTAAATTGTTCATATCCTTGGGGATATTTATTCCTAGGTATTTAATAAATGTTAGATCCCATTTTAAGGAGTAATCTTGTTTAATTTTGTTTGGGGGTTATAATTAAAGCTCAGTACCTGAGTTTTTAAAATATTTAATTTAAATCCTGAGAAAAAGCTAAAGGTTTTTAAAGTTTCCATTAACTTAATCAATGACTCAGTTGGATTCTTTAGATAAACTAGTATGTCGTCCGCAAATAGTGCTATTTTATGTTAATCATTTTTGATGTTAATACCTTTAATTTTAGAATTTTGCCTGATCCATTGCCCCAGGGGTTCAATAAACAAAGCGAAGAGCAGAGAAGAGAGAGGGCACAACCGTCTGGTACCCCTCTCAAGTGCAAAGCTCCTCGATAAATGACCATTTATTTTAATTCTCGCGGTGGGGTATAAGTATATATTTTGAACTACTTTAATAAATTTCTCATGGAAGTTTAATTTGGCAAGAATGCCCTTAAGGAAAAGCCAATTAACAGAGTCGAAAGCCTTCTCCGCATCAAGGCTTAGGAGAACCGCTTGTAATTTAGAGTCTTGAATATGATTGATAATTTGGAGAGTCCTTCTGATGTTGTCTTGTGTTTGCCTACCCCTAATAAAGCCAGTCTGGTCAGAGTTAATTAGTTCCGGCATTATCAATTCTAATCTTTTAGCTAGGATTGAGACAAACAACTTGTAGTCCATGTTTAGGACAGAGATTGGTCTATAAGTTGAACAATCTTGTTTGTTTTTCCCCTCCTTTGGAATAACAGAAATAGTGGCTTCTCTCCACGAGGGCGGCAAATCTCCTCCATGTAAAACATGATTAAATGCTGGTAATAAAATGGGGATAAGTTGTTGTTTAAATACCTTATACCACTCAGATGAGAAACCATCTGGTCCCGGTGATTTGTTTGTTTTAAGCCTGGATATTGCTTTATTTAACTCCTCAGTTATATCTGCAGTTAATTCAGCATTACAGGTCTCACTAACCGAAGAAAGTTTTAAGGGAGTGAGAAAAGAATCAATTTCGTCAGAATTTACAGTCTGTGCTTCAGTATAGAGTTTTTTGTAGTACTCTTCGAACACTCTCTGAATATCTTCTGACTTATGGAATAGCTGTTTTGATATTGGGTCTTGTATCTTCTGTATTGTCTCATCGGCCTGTCATGTTCATAATATTGATGATGTGACTTAAAGATCAGTTGTTATGCAGTAGTCAAATGATTGAATTCCAATTGTAGAAACAACCTTTTCCAATTAGTGTAGATGCCCATCTAATCTGCACTTTATCTTTATATGATTCATATAAGATCATTTATATTCTTAGACATGTCTTATATTTTTCCCAGAGTATATTCTAGAGAAGTGTTGGTTTCTAAGAAAATGTCACTTTGTGTGCAGAAGAATTTTAAAAGTCCACATCATCTACCATTAATATTTTTGGTCACCATTTGTCAGTTGGATTTGTGGGACATAATAAATTAAGCTGAAAAATAAGAAGAGCATGCTCACAGACTGTAATAGTTTTATTTTTTTATTTATAATATAATAGAGTTTTATATGTTATGATAGCTAAAAAATAATGTCTTGAGTAGCTATGATGTACTGGTGAAAAAGTAGAAACATTCTCTCGACTTTGAATATCTTTGAAATCTTCATGGGTAATAAGATGTTTGATCTTTAATAAAATGTGAAATTACTATAGTAAATCTAATGGTTACAGTTACAGAACACCTGCCTAAGTCTAGATTTAATGTCCAATGAAACTCGGAAGCCATTTTAAAGTTCTGAGTGCTTGGGAGTTAATGCAAAAACCTTAAGCATGAATTCTCTTATCATTGATATTCAGAACACACCTGCTCGCTTCGCTCGGCTGACACCCACCAAAGGCTAGCGCTACCTGAAAGCCACTTCGTGTCTCTTCTGCTCGCGTTGTGAAGAGGGGTGTTGAGCGCACCTCAAGGAGACATGGTCTCTCCTCCAAAACCCCCTCTTAAACGGTGATACATTGGGATACAAATGCTTTTTTTTAACCTCCTCTTTTTGCGTTTTCTGCATGCGCTTCTCTTTCTCCTTCGCTTAGTCATTGTCATGTCATCTAGAAAGTATTTATAAGAGCCGAGAGCATAGGACGTGTGTCTGATAAAAGTCTTTAAATGTCTCTGCCGCTCGTCTTGTGAAGGGGAAGATGTGGACGGATCAGCTGCTGGCTTGCTGCTGCTGCTTCAAAGCTGCGCGCAATGCTTGTCGCGATGCGCGTCGATCATTTAAAAGCCTGTGCAGTAGCTGTCCTCTCTTCACTTGCCCACCTCCTCCCCCAAGCTACACGCCAGCTGCTTCACGTCTCTGCTGCTCACATTGTGAAGGGGTTGCTGAATGCACGCTAAGTATATGTGGACAGATCAGCTGCTGGGTTGCTACTGCTGAGCTGCATGTTCTGCTTGTTGCGCTGCGCGTCGATCATTTAAAAGCCTGTACAGCAGTTGTCCTTTTGTCTCACGCAGGACGTCAAAGTGTCTTCCGAGAAGATCACGTCTTAACCCAAGTTTTTTTTATTATAATAGAAAGATATATTAACCAGAAATAACTTAAGTTTGTACACATTCTCCTCCACCCTAATGCACTGTTTAAAAAAAATAAGAGAATACTTAAATACTTGGAGGTGTCAAATGCACTGATACATGATGTGACCCTCCAAGGATATGTCTCCTTAAACCATCACTGACCCACTGCCAATCCAGTCATGCTGGATGAGTTTGCAGGTTGCATTTATAAATCACACATAGTCAGACACTACATCTATGGCTACAGATGCAATGGTTTTGTGAATTATGATTCTCATCCATCCAGTTTTCCCAGCATAATTAGAAAGAAACATCTGACTAGCTACATCTTTTTAAAACCAAAATTTTTAAGTGTTTCTTCTACAACAATACTATCTTTCTGTCCTTAAAGAAGGGAGATGCAAGAACAGTTTTTTCCTCTTTAAGAATTTTTAGAAGATCTAAACAATGTGAGTACATGCTTCTCCGTCCTATTTTTTGCAGAGGCACCTCTCTTGACTCATTGTAGACTTTATTTCCCTAATAGTTTTACTGCTATTGATTATTTTACTACTTAAATATAAAAAAAAACAATCTATATGATTATAAGAATCTACTCTTGAGAATGAACAAACAGAAAGAAAACATTCATACATTAGTTTTCCCATCCCATTTGTAGAGCCTAAGCCTATCCTAGCAGCACTAAGCTGGACAGATTGTCTGTGTATTGAAGGAAAAACACAATCTCGCCAGGCTAATTTTAAATCAGTGATCACTCTATGGGATTTAACAGAATACTGTAGAATATGAGCATTTAGACCTAACCACTGCACACCCTATACCACCCATTACGACAAATTATCCTTTGAAAGCGATCAAAAGTGGAGTTGATATTTTTATTTTTTAAATTTTTAGTGTCATATACTGCACACATATTTTCAAGTATATATGAGAGGCATGAAAAAATTTCGGGGTTTAAGTAAGAACACACAATGAAAAAGAGATGATAGAAAGTAAAATATAAGGATAGACTATGAGTGGCAAGATCAAGGCAAGGCAGTTCCAGTGCAAGGATATGCAGATTACAAACTGCAGGCTGTCTATAAAGCAGGGGTATATGTCAAGCACAGTTTTGGATCTAAAGATCAAGAAGGAAATTACTGGGTCAAGTGAAGTATGGTTAGACTGAATTCAGCTACACAGGCTCAACATGACAGCTAGATGTTCATAGTTAATTGTGATAGAACAGACATAGAACAGTTCATATATGGGGGGTAAGCCACTGGATTACACCTTTGGCTTCCAATTTGAGTGTCAGCTTCTCACAATTAGGAAGTAGACTTATGAAAATGGATGGTTAGTATGAGACTTGAAACCAGGCAGCAGCACAGGAGAGAAAGAGAGAGAGAGAGAAATAGAAGGCAAGATCGCAGTAGAAAGGTCAGCTATTTTTTATGGAATGGTCTCAGTCTCAGGGAATTGATACTGTATACATTGTGAACAGAGTGGCAACAATAGCGACATTGAAAAGCCTTTACCACCAAAGGTGCCTAATTTTGAGAGAGTTATCTGATGAATGCACCCTTTGTGTTTCATCATGTGGCATTTTTGCTGACAGCAAAACCACGATGGAGGTTCTGAATATATGTAAAAGGGTCTTGAGCAGCATTGCCAAGCAGTGGCTTTTTCATAGTCTTGGGCACAAGGCAATATGTAGTGAGGAAACAGCCGAGATGCTAAAACATGTTTACTGTGTGCCATGTGTCCTAAAATAAAGAGAGAAAAAATTGAATTGATAGTGTTTCCTTAAAGTATTTTTTTCTCCTGTTCAAATGTCTGTGTGCATTATTAATGTGAGTTCTTGAAATATTTATTAATTAAATTAGTTAATTATTAATATGAACTGGGGGCTTACAGACACCCTTGGCAGCTTAGAGTGGCACAAAGAGTGTATGGAAGCCTATTTCATTAAATAAGCTACAATACAAATTCCCATTTTAATCCTCTACTGTAGAAATACGCTGTGAAAGTGCTATGGTATACTTGCTAAAAATACCTGCACAGCATTTTCTAGGAATTGGCACACTCCCTGGCCCAAGTTCTGAGCACTCCTCTCTTGTCATGTATCCTTGGACTGCTACCTCTTTCTGTGAGCAACCTTATCTTACTTAAGCTACCTTTACTGTATATAGCACCACTTTGTTGAGAGTACTCTCACAAAATACAATGTAAGGCTGTTTATATTACAATAAAGAATTGAGGAAAGTTGTGTAATATGGATTTGTAATTTCTATGCATATAAATAATAGAAACTGACATGCAAGTGCTAGGGTTGTGGGTGGACATGTTTCATGCTGGGATTTGAACCCTAAAGGTATAATGTAGTAGTAAATACCACAGTGATAACCACCATGCTCCTTGATTTCATAACAGAGCAGTTAACTATAATAAAATACCAACAAGGACATAAACACACAGACAAAAGTAAACATAGCATGCAATATGCATATAAAATATATATTACATTATCAATTATGTAAAATATAGATTTACAGTGTATTATGCATTTATATCTGTGAACAGAAAAAGTCCCTGAATCTATTGTTGTGAGTAATTTTCTCACTAAGTTTAAGGCAAGAAAAAGTTCCTGTAGGTAGTTATAGTCCATCACAGGGCTTCAGTCACATTCTCAAATCTACACTCACTTATACAGGGTCAGTGAAGAGTCACAAATTAGTGTAACCCTATGGATCTCTGTGACTCCGTAATGTAATGTAATGTGAAGATTTGGAAAAATGATGTTTGAATGAATAAGACTATATTGCATGCTTTTGGAATGTGTGAGCAAACAACGCTTTTCTTCGCTGACACAGGGGAGAATATGCAAGCTTTCTTCAAACATTGAACAGGCAGGAAATCAAATGCTAGGTCTATGAGGCAGCACTTTTTAACACCAGAACATCATGTTCCTTGATTACATAATGTAAGATGATGTAGATGGTGATCTTAAATAGGAAAAGTCTGAAAGTGTATATATATGTAATGTATATATTTTCCCTGGGCACTGCAAATGAACAACGAATTAACAGGTAACTTCCACTTATTCAAAATCTTGACAATGGGTTTGGTGGTCCTGTATTTGCTAGTGAGTATTTAGCTATGCCAGCCACTTTTGTAATTACAAGTACACTGAAAAAATCATTTAAGCTGTGATTTTTGTTTACTTCACAGTTCAGTGAAGCAACTAAAAGAAATAACAAAGAAATGATCCATCCTATTTCCTCTTAACATACTTATGGCTCCTTCTTACAGTGTAAATACCACACTACAACTATGTTACATTTTTATTTATTAGTTACAGTTCTGCCTTTTACACAAATTTTCCTCTAAGATGGATTTAAAAGTCTGTGTGATTGTTATGGGAAGGTGAGAGAAGCTACCATCTGCAAACTGATGCTGAATTTCATGGCAGCAGACTATAGGTGTTACACTTAAGCAAAAAAAAAACCCATAATTTTCGCAGATTTTAATCTCATACATCTCTCTAAAAGGACAAACATCATTTAACCCATCATCAAGTCTGCCCCAAGGTTGTTAAGGTGGGTGTCCTATTTTAGCAGTATAAAATACAAGGCAGGAAAAAATCCTGAACAGGATTCCAGTCAATAGTCAGGCACACTCTCACATGTACCTGCAATGAGCCAGTTTGTTATTACCAATTACTCCAATACTCAATGTCTTTGGAATGTGAGAGGAAAACCAGAGTAATCAGAAGAAAATCTTGAAGAAATAGGTAGAAGGTACAAGGTCCACACAAACAGTGTCTAGGTTGGGATTTGGTCCTAGGGGCTATAAGGTATCCACACCAACCAATGTGTCATACTGCCAGCCATGGAAACAACCAGCTGATCTTACTTTCTGACACTGTTTGGGTTTATCAGTAATAATAATGTGATTTCATATGGGAATAAAGTGGCAGATGTGTCAAAATGGTGTTGTGACACATGTCTCCTAATGAACATTTCCATAACAAAAGAACACATTGTGATCTTCAGAATACTTAGAAAGTCACATTCCATCCAGCTTAGGTGTAGCAAAAGTGGGTTGAAATTATGAAGCTGCTTCTGCACCATAGGTACTGGGTTAGACTCAAAACATTGAGTTCCATTTGCAGATGATACCAAGATAGGTAGATTAGCAGATAATTTGGAATCCGTTATATCATTATAGAAGGACTTGGATAGCATACAGGCTTGGGCAGATTTGTGGCAGATGAAATTTAATATCAGTAAATGTAAAGTATTGCACACAGGAAGTAAAAATATTAGGCTTGAATACACAATGGGCGGTCGGAAAATCGAGAGTACACCTTATGAGAAGGATTTAGGAGTCATAGTGGACTCTAAGCTATCGACTTCCAGACAGTGTTCAGAAGCCATTAAAAGTCTAACAGAAAGTTAGGATATATAGCACGATGTGTGGAGTACAAGTCCAAGGAGGTTATGCTCTACCTTTATAATGCACTGGTGAGGCCTCATCTTGAGTACTGTGTGTAGTTTTGGTCTCTTGGCTATAAAAAGGACATAGCAGCACTAGAAAAGGTCCAGAGAAGAACGACTAGACTGATTCCAGGGCTACAGGGGTTGAATTATGAGGAAAGATTAAAAGAGCTGAGCCTTTACAGTTTAAGCAAAAGAAGATTAAGAGGTGACCTGATTGAGGTGTTTAAAATTATGAAGGGAATTAGTACAGTGGATCGAGACTTGTATTTTAAAATGAGTTCATCAAGAACACGGGGACACAGTTGGAAACTTGTTAAGGGTAAATTTCATACAAACATTAGGAAGTTTTTCTTTACACAAAGAACGATAGACACTTGGAATAAGCGACCAAGTAGTGTGGTAGACAGTAAGACGTTAGGGACTTTCAAAACTTGACTTGATGTTTTCTTGGAGGAAATAAGTGGATAGGACTGGCGAGCTTTGTTGGGCTGAATGGCCTGTTATCGTCTAGAGTGTTCTAATGTTCTAACAGTGTAGGAAATGTTATAAAAGAGGGGAGGCTGTTCAACCCACAGAGTTCATTTAATTAGCTCACATTTAACCTGTCTTAGTAACATTTTGAGATACATTTTAGATGATATCAGGGTCTTAGCGTCATTTTTATGACTTGGTAGTATTTCCAGGTTCTCACAATCCTGTTTCCATCTGAAATGTACTTCCCCTTTCCACTAGGTAGCCCCGAATACGTAGTTAAGTATTTTACTCAAAAATTAATCTGGAAATACTTTATGGATGCCTATGAGAATTTTGGAAGCATTCTTGGTTCAAAGGTAAAATAGTTTAATTCCCTTGAACTCTATTCCAGGGATATGCTCAAATGTGGGGTAATGCCAATGGAACTTGAAACCATGTCTGACTTACTGCCTGAACCTGAGAAGGTTACCTAACCTACCTGTGCTCCAGTTGTAAAAAATGCATGAAAACAATTGTTCTGTACTCTGAACTTGTAAGTCACCTTGGATATAATGCTCTTCTTCTGTGAAGGTTTCAGTGCTTCTGTGTCTTTTTAACATATAGTTAAACTGCACACAATACTCCAAATGCAGTCTCACTGGCACTTTATAGAATACAAACACAATGTTTCTTAATTTATCTCCTACATTTTTGCAAAATAGCCAAATACTGTGTTTCTGTTTTTAATTTATTCTGTGCATTGACCTGAGGATGAAAATGCAATAAATTCCTCAAAGTTTTTTATTTCTTCCTATAGGTCAGAATTTCACATCTGGCATTTATGCTTGATACTCTGTTTCCTTACATGTAGCACTTTGCAGTCTTACACATTAAACTGCATTTTCCAGGCATTTGCTTAGATCTGAAGACTGTCAGGTCTTATTGAATTGTTTTCCAGCCTTTCTACTATTTTCAATTTAATGAATTTTGGGTTGATACTGAAAAAGATACAAGTGTGTCTTTAATGGTATAACCACTAGAGCAGGGGTGTCAAACTCTGGGCCAGCAGGGCCACAGTGGCTGCAGGTTTTGATTCTAACCCTTTTCCTAATCAGTGACCAGTTTTCACTGCTAATTAGCTTCTTTTCCCTTCATTTGTTATAGCCTTAGTTTTAAAGATTCAGTCCTCTGAATTTATTCCTTTCTTTATTAAATGACAGCCAAAGAGAAATGAGATGTGAAACGAGCCAACAGATTACCAGTTAAACTAGGATTTCAAACTCCAACCAATTTCACTTCAACCAATCTCTTAATGAGAAGTTGACTCATGCTGTTAAGTAAACCCGTTATTTAATTCCATGGCCTGTTGCTGCTCTCATTCCGCCACAGCAGACATTTCTAAAACTGTTGATTTTTATGTTTTTTCTAAGAACACCATCAAAATGTTATGGTGACCTGAGAGATCAACCTTACTGAGACCATCACCTTTCTTTATTTTCAGATATTGTGTGATGGGCACAGGTGAGCTGGCCATGTGGTGGCTTGTTTTGTGTCTCATTATTGTTTGGCTGCTAATTAAGGAAAATGAAACAACTAAGGGGCCTGAGTCAACTTAATTAAAATTTAATTAAAGGCAAAAGATATTATTTAGCGGCAAAAAATGGTCACTAATTAAGAAGATGGTTAGAATGAAAACCTGCAGCTACTGTGACCCACCAGGACCAGAGTTCGACACCTGTGCACTAGAGGATATTCAGGATAACTAAATTACTCATTTATAGAAAGTACTCTAATGGGTAGCACCACTGCATAAAATAGAAAGGTCAACCAGAGTTAACCAGTAGTGATTTATTTCCAATCCTATTGCAGTAATTGTGCTTTGTCATTGAATCTTGGTCTTCCTTGACAAAGACTTTTCTTGCCTTTATGACCTAACTAATGGAACAGTACCATTGGAATTGATACGAAACCAGTGTTTACCATCAATTTGTATGTGTTATCTATGCTAATAGCATAAATGAATTTATGTGACACAGAGAGAGCTACATATCATGATTTTTACTAAATGTTGCCCAGTTTTATTGTATTGTGTTATTCATTCAACTTGTAGTGTTGTTTAACATACTGTAAATTGTATAATTGCAGCTCCCCTTTTCTTTACGTATTTCCCTTTTTATTGTTGCTGAGGCAAAATGCTCAAATAACACGTTCTCATGTACTTGTCATATGCAGTATGGGAAATAAAATGTGAAGCTGTGCATAGGCAACATGCTAAAAAGATGCAAGGCTGCTGTTGTTATCCTCTGCACTTATACGTACTGTATAGTCTGTGTACATGGGTTAAAGGAATTTTTTTTTTATATTCTTATTTTTGCATGTTTTCACATATTCACATCTTTCCTGGAGAACACACCAGACATTAGAAGTTAAATCATGCAGAGAAATGCTAGTAAAACACAAAAATCAGGTTTGGAAAATGGAGGAATGCATGAAGTACAAGAAAACACAGTGGTACATTGGCTAGCACTACTACCTTAGAGCTGCATGGATTCCTGTTCAGTTCAGGCTGTACCATTGTCTATGTGAAGTTTGTATGTTTCTCCAGCGATAACCTTGTCCTAAAAATGTTCAAAAGATATGCTGTTAGGTAGACTGACAAATCTACATTGACCTGCATTAATTAGTGTGGGTGTTTATCCAGCACAAAGCTCTTGTTTGATTTTCTCTTGAGCAGATGGTGTAGTAAACAAGGACCATTGAAACATCCATTCATTTACTTCCCACTCCTTAAATTTCCTCAGGAAGCAATATTATGAATGCTCAATTAACAGTGACTTAGTGGTAATCTACATGACAGCAGTGTAGTTTTTAAATAGAATAATGGCTACAGCTCAGAAAGTTCACTTAAAAATACATCATAAAAGTGAAGATTTGCAGTCCCATTAGTTTAATGCCATGTGGCCTGCAGTATTATGGCAGAAGAGGCACAAGGGTTTTACAAGGGTTAATGGTCTTAACATATATGTTGAACACAGTTTAGCTTTTGGGCTGTCAGTTTACTTTCCTGAATGTCAGGGTAAAGGCGCTAAACCTTAATGTCTTGGCTATCATTTTTAAGACTTTCAGTTCTTCCAGACAAATTCCCCATTATCCCAATGTTGACACTGGATTATGTTCACTCCATCTGAGAGGTTTTTGAGAAGGTGTATTTCACTGCCATCTAGTGGCAGATTCCAATATAATGTAATGTTTTACTGCAATCATTGATTGTTGACCTGAAATGACCTCCTTAGTTTGAATTTTGCCAGAAAGACCAAAAAGTTTTTTTTTAATTATTTCAATATGTGATAAGCCAAAATCCAAAACAAAATTGCCTATGGAAGCTTTCTTTCTTTAGCGTTTCCCACTTCCACATTGGGGTAGCATACAGTGTTTTTGGAAGTAATATACCCCCATATGTTTCTTGGTTTATAGCACCTTTTATTGTTTTCACATGTACACATTATTGTAGCCAATGGAGATATTTTACTTCTGCCTGTTACTAACTCGTCTCTATGTTATATTTTTTCATTATCAGCCTTGACTGAGAATGGTTGCACAACTTTAAACACATTTTGTATTGTCTATCTTGAAATTTATGCAAAAATATGCTGTTTAACTGAAAGTACAGTGGCACATTGTTGTATCCAGTAGCCTTACAAGGCTAGGAGACAGCAAAGGTGATGCCCTTACAGCTCGTATGTTTTCAAGTATTTGTATCATCTGAGGACGGCCTGTAGATTTTCTGTGCAATTTTGTACCCGTCTGTCTAAATTTACCCACCCACTGAACAACTGTTTTCTGATTTGGGACGTCACTTTTAGAAGTAATGCTGAAGTGTATTCAATAGCGAAAGCACGGTGCGCACCGGACCAAGGCATGTTGCCAACAGAAAACTACAAGGGATTGCCTATCAAAGGACCCCCAACCCAACCCACTCCTCTGCCTCTACCTTGCGCAATGACCTTTAGAATTGTGATTCTTCATTTTGGCTCACTCTGTATATATACAGAGTATGTTATGAAGAGCTGTATAAAACTGGCTTATGCACAAAAAAGCGCCTACGCCATTTCTTACACATAATTGGGATTCACAAAACTTGCCATAAGTTATGTAAAGTTTTGAGCATGTGCAAGTCTGAGGCAAACTTTTTTGCCATTTCCATTTTTGCAGCTCCAGCAGGCAAGATAGAAAAATGAATTGAAAATCTCAACATCGCATCACATTCTGATGCCAGTCCAATTACCCATCCATACTAGGGCAATTTATGATCACCAGTCCACCTAAACTGCATTTCTCTGGACTGTGGGAGGAAACCCACACTAACCCTTTGAGAACATGCAAACTCCACACAAGGAGGACCCAGGACGTGAACCCTAATGTCCTTACTGCAAGGCAGCAGCACTACCACTGCACTACCATATTAAAACGTTAATGCATGAAATTAGTAACAAAAATTGACAGCGTGAAATTAATAAAAATGTGACATTAAAAATCCAGAATGTAAAATTAACAATCAAAAGTGAGAGCATGAAATAATCCAAAGCGTTATCACAAAAAAGTGAAAGCATGAAATTAACATAAAAAGTGAGAATCTGAAATTAACATTAAAAATTGAGAGTGTGAAATCAACACTAAAAAGAGAGTGTGAAATCATCATTAAAAGCATGACAGAATGAAATCAACATTAACAAAGCGCTTGAAATAAACATTATAGAAAGTACCTCTCAGGCATGAAGGGAACATGCAAAATACGTCAAGGCAATAAAAAAGTTTGAGGAGACACCATGAAATGAAGAAAATAAATCATCCTGTCTGCTTATGGTCTCTTGCCTTTTGTGCCTTCACATACTTCATGGAACACTCCATTAGGGAGCAGTATGGACCCCCTAATGGTACAGGACACTCCTTACAATAGCCAGTGGTCATATACCCAAGTGCAGTTGCCATTATAACATGTAACCTTTTTTTTTCCCTGAATTCAAACATTATTAACACCACAATATGTAATGTTTGCAGTTAAACCAGATGCAAGACAGAATCAAAGAAAAATCAATAGAAAAAGAGAATTACAGTAGCATACTCTAGATATAGGCGGCACGGTGGCGCAGTGGTAGCGCTGCTGCCTCGCAGTTAGGAGACCCGGGTTCACTTCCCGGGTCCTCCCTGCGTGGAGTTTGCATGTTCTCCCCGTGTCTGCGTGGGTTTCCTCCCACAGTCCAAAGACATGCAGGTTAGGTGGATTGGCGATTCTACATTGGCCCTAGTGTGTGCTTGGTGTGTGGGTGTGTTTGTGTGTGTCCTGCGGTGGGTTGGCACCCTGCCCAGGATTGGTCCCTGCCTTGTGCCCTGTGTTGGCTGGGATTGGCTCCAGCAGACCCCCGTGACCCTATTCAGATTCAGCGGGTTAGAAAATGGATGGATGGATGGATACTCTAGATATATAGTTGTACAAAATTGATGGGTTACTTGCTGAGGAGCTGACACGCTGAAGTTTTCTTTCAGGTCAGCTCAGGTTGGGGAGCATGCAGTGGTATTGTGAATTGCTGCATCCACAACACGACAACGCAGCACGAAATCCTGATTGGCAATCCCTCAATCAGACATGCAGTCCAGTCCCCCCAAACCCGCTGAAATGAGCATCTATCTGTCGCAGCCAGGTAATGAGGATCCTGCAAACTGGATCACCTGTGGGGAATTGCACCACATGGCCATATTGCCATAACTGATGCTCCATCACAATTAAGGTAATGGGCCTCATTCAGCATTCCGTGAGCAACTGCTCATTTGAC
This sequence comes from Polypterus senegalus, assembly GCF_016835505.1. Classification (NCBI taxonomy): domain Eukaryota; kingdom Metazoa; phylum Chordata; class Cladistia; order Polypteriformes; family Polypteridae; genus Polypterus; species Polypterus senegalus. The sequence continues at coordinate 51,906,935 of NC_053166.1, forward strand.
ACAAAGTCAAACCATTGGTACCCAAGGATTCTTTGAAGAGATACAGTACTGAAGGAGTCTAGTCTTTGTCTCAGTTCACTGGATAACGTCCATGTCTCATAACCATATAGCAAGACAGGAAGTATCAGGACTCGGACATTCATCCTTTTGCAGAGATATCAGGTGCGCCACACACACCTTTCCAGCAACCTCATGACCTCTTGTGCTCTCCCAGTCTGGCTACTGACTTCATAGTAACAGTCACAAGAGACACGAATGTCACTGATGAGGTAAGTAAACCTCTCAACAAGGTTAACACTCCTTCCGCACAGACAGGCACATTACTGGTCATTGAAGGCATGGATCTAGGTTTTTATACAGGTCACTCGGACTCCTTGCTCAGTCTCTCGAGATCCCCAATCAGAGTCTTCATTGACTCCTTGGAGATCACAGCATCATCAGCAAAGTCAGGATCAGTGAATCTTTCTTCACCAACAGATGACCCACCCCTCATTGACCAATGGCTTGTCATCCAACTCCAGTGGCTTGCTTTTCTCTACAGGCCCACTGGCCTGCCTCTACAGAACAATAATCTGCCTCTCAAGCTAATGATGTACCTTAGAAAATAACAAAAAGAAACTTTCGACTATGTGATTTTCTTAGGATAGCTGATTGCTATGTGTCCTAGCCAGTTTTTTCATAGTTTAAATGCTAAAAAAAAGCTTTCTCTTGTAAATGTACTAGGTTATACCTTTTTTTTTTTACATTTCAGGCTGTTTTTACTTCTATTTTTCCACTATGGCCAACTACGAATTTAGTTTCACAGACTGATTAAATGCTCCCAGGGCACAACGGAAACATTTAATTCAAAACATGTTAAATATGAAGTCCATTATAGTGATAGTGGCACAGGTAATCCTGTTTATGCATTGCTGATGATGTAAAGAAATCTCACATCTTAATAACTTAATGCAACCTGATTTAATGGAATTTGCTTTAAATCCCTAAATGTTGTGTTTGTGGAGGGCATGGGGTTGGGTGGCAGGAAAACACTTCTGCTGTTGTCTCTAAATAACATTGTGCTTTTAATTTTAATTTGGGTCATCTCCTTTAGTACATGTTATTTATGCTATTTTATCTAATAATATGTATAATGACCAACATCTAGCCAACGAACACTAAGAAATTACCAAATATAATACTTTTTGCCATAAATCTCTGTTCTGGAAAAAGCTACTTGTGATATGTGCTAAATCAAAACCCCTGTCAAGCTGCAATCTATAACAAATGAGGCATCACACCATTGAAAAGGCCAGCAAAACAGCGTTCCATATTGACATTGTTATACTCAGTCTAATGCTTGCATATTATTAAAAATAATAAAAATGCACAAGCCCACACATTGCACCTGACTTTCTGTGTCAAATAGTGACTTAGAAATTTAACACTGGTCCCAGTTGTTGTTTGGAGAAAATACTTAAGATGTAATACTTGTATTTAACACAGTTTGTAAGCTGCAGGCAAATATTTTAGTCTGTGTGCAGTGCCTTGTGAGCACACCCACCCTGCTAACAGTCTTTAAGTTCAGTTTCGTAAGGTTATGCCCAGCATCTTAATCATTTGTCAATAAGTAGCAGTTTTGTCACTGACACTTGCTTTGAAAGACAGTGGAACATAAATCTACCTGATGGTTTTACTTATACTACTCTGCACTTTTCTTCTCAGCTTCCTCCTCCTATCATCACTGCAAAAACTGTTTGCTGCTTATGCAAAAAGCAACATATTTAAAAAAGCTGCAGGCCTGGACTTTATTTCCCCTTCCATACTCAGGAGTTGTGCAGACCAGATCTCTGGATTTGTGCAGTGTTCCTGCCTGCTTCAAGACTGTCACCTTCATTCCTGCAACCAACAACAAAAAAAAAATGATCACAGCAAAAAGCCCCATGAAAGTCTCAAGTTCACAGCACAGCCTTCCAGAGATTGACCTAGAACAGACGGGCGAAAGTACAGACCTACCATGACCTGACACAGCAGCATCGGGGAACATCGAAACATACTCCCTGAGCTGAAGGTAATGATCTCCATGCTCAGGGTGAACATAAATGATATAAGGCGAGATGCAGAGAAGAACAATAGAGAAATAAAGAATGGAAAGAATGAAATAAAGAATAAAATAAAGGTACTAAACGAGAAAAATGAGAAACTGCATCAGGATAAGAAAGACCTGGAGCAACGTTTAAGTACTAAGTTTACTATAACCTTTGCAGAAATGCTATGAAAAATTGATAAACAAATACAGGAAAATACAAGTAAGTTAGAGAGTAAAACAAAAGTATCTTGCTGCTCATTGTAAAGATGTTAAGCAAACGTTCACGACCCATATTGAAATAGCTGAACAATCGGCTTCCACCGTGGATAAAAAATCAGAATGCAAAGTGCTTGCAGACAAACTGACAACATTGGAAGATAGGTATAGAAAGGACAACATCAGAATCAAGGGTCTATCTGAAAAATGGGAAAATCCAAACCCAGCGAAATTCATAGCTGAAATATTCTCTAAAATAACTGGAGAGGACTTTAAATTGGACATCGAGATCTCTGCAGCCTACTGTATATGTGGAACAAAGGCCTCCAAACCAAAAAGCCTAATTATTCGTTTTGAGAAATCTTATGTCCCAGAAAGACAAGATTATTTTTGAAAATACCTGCATTATTTTCCCAGATTTCTCACCTGCTACAGCATTAAACAGTGTTTACGTAGAGCTGAAATCAAATACAGCCTCTTTTACGTTGCCAAACTAACAGTGGTTATTAAAGATCAGTTTTACATTTTTTGTATGAAGCAGATAAAGAGCTAAGAAGACTGATCCCGACTTTCTCTTGAAACACACGATCATGAGTCACACCATGTTCTGGCAAGGCAAGGAAGATTCTGCTTTAAGCTTGGACCGCTTCTATTGCAAACTTTTCCATAACTATATATTTTATCTTATCTTATTTTTTTAAATTTTATTTCATATTTTACTTCTTTTTTACCATCCTTTTCCTCTTTTTTTAATAAAGCTGCAATTATTATATTGATATTTCTTTCATTAATTATGCACATTTGGGCCACTTATGGCTACATCTTGGCCAATTGGTTACTAAAAAGTAAACAGTTATCGTTTAAGCTTCAATAAATATATTGAAATTTCTTTCATTAATTATTTGCACATTTTGACTACCACAAAGTAATAGCAGCAATTAACATCCCAGACGGAGATAAATTATTGACCACAAAAACTGACACATTTGGAGAGTACTATACGTCCTTATATTCTACTCAGTTTAAAGAAGATAAGGCAAAAAATAATGAGTGTCTTGATTCATTAAAGATACCACAGCTAGAAACTCTTAGTGCTGTGGAACTGGATAAACCTCTGACACTTTCAGAATTACTTGATGCTATAAACGCACTAAGTGGGAAAGCAGCTGTCCCTAATGGCTACCCAGTGGAATTTTATATAAAAAAAATCTCAAATAAGTTAGCTCCAATATTATTAGCAACATTTATAGAAGCTAAAGACAAAAACAAAATGTTACCTCAGACTTTTTGCCAAGCATTAAATACCATCTTAACGATGTTAAGATACTTGCCAAAGTTCTAGGCAGAAGGTTTGAGAAAGTGCTTCCTTCTGTAATATCACAAGACCAAAAAATAATTTATTAAAGGTAGACACTTAACTTCTAACCTTCAACGTTTATTTAATATAATATACAGTATTCACTCAATAAATCTAACACCCCAGAGATCTTGTTATCTTTAGATGCAGAAAAAGCACTTGATATGGTTGAATGGGACTATCTATTCACCACATTGCACAAATGTGGGTTTGGCCCACACATATGTGCATGGATCAGACTACTACTTTATACTACTCCAGAAGCCTCAGTTCGTATTAACAACATTATTTCAGATAACGTCAAACTAGAATGTGGTACTCAACAAGGATGCCCCTTATCACCTTTGCTCTTTGCAATCACTATTGAACCATTGGCTGTATACTTTCAAAACGCATCAGAGATAAAGGGATTTTCAGAGGACTTGAACAGAAAATATCACTATATGGAGATGATATGGTACTATATATATATTGGACCTACAAAATTCTGTGCCAGTAGTTTTAAAAGCATTAGCAGATTTTCAAAAGATATCTGGACTTAAAATCAAATAAAATCAATAAATGCATGTTTTTTCCAGTTAATTCTCTAGCATGTAATATTGGACTAGACACCTTCCCATTTTTCTTAGCAGATCAGTTTAAATATCTAGGGGTAAATATTACAAGTAAATATAAAGCTCTTCTTCGAAAAATTTTGCTGTCTGCATGGATTAAACTAAACAAAACATGAATAGTTGGTCTACTGTCCAGCAGGGAGAATTAACATTGTTAAGATGACCATCGTTCGCAAGCTGCTCTTCCTATTTAAAGCATCCCCATATACATTAACAAATCATTTTTAAGAAATTTCATTAATTTGGAATTTGAAATATCCACTCATTCAAATGGTGACTCTACAGTACAACAACCTAAAGTAGAAGGGGGCATGGCACTAACCAACTTTCAGTTTTATTACAAGCTATAAAAACCTGGACATTGACACAAATCCATAAATATCCATAAGCCTGGTCTGCAAAAGAAATTAAATTTTGCAGTACATTTTTATATTCCCCGCTCTGTGCCCCAATTAATACAAAATACCGTCATTACAGTTAAAATCCAATTATCCTTCATTCTCTCAGAATATGGAACCAATTTAGGAAGCACTTTAAGACAGAAAAGCTCTTATCTGTTGCACCTCTATATCACAACCACTTTTTTCCAACATTTCAAACATATACACTATTCAATGTCTGGAAAATGTTCAGGATTAAAATACTTAGAGACTTGTTCATAGATAATGTCTTTGCATCTTACAAATAATTCCGTTTCAAATACAACTTCTCATCAACGCAGTTCCTCCACTACTTTCAAGCTAGAACCCTTGCTAAACAGAACCTGCCCAATTGTCCCCACCTTCTACCTTGTTCTGGTTCAGAAGAATTATTGATCAGTCTTGAAGACTCAGATAGCATCTCTACAATTTATAAAAATATTTTAAAGTCTCTTTCTTTCAAAGATCCAAGAGTACATTGGGGAAAGAATCTGTCACTCAGTATTTCAGAAAAGGAGTGGAAGGCAGCCTTGCATAGAATACACTTGAGCATTATATTTGCAAAGCATTCAGTCATTCAACTTAAAATCTTTTATCGAGTACATTTATCTTATTTAAAATTGTCCAAAATATTTCCAGGGCAAAATTCAACCTGTGAATGTTGCAGTCTAGCTCTAGACACATCGGGTCACATGTTCTGGGCATGCACCAAATTTACAGCATTTTGGACAAAAATCTGTGCATGCCCCTCAGACAGCCTTGGTGCCACAGTCATTCCTAATCCACTAACAGCTGTGTTTGGTATACTCCCAGACGGCCTTAAAGTGGAGAAGGACAAACAAACTGTAATTTCCTTTCCTTTACTACTAGACTTATATTGCTCAACTGGAAGAATCCCACCCCACCACTCTTAAGTCAGTGGGTAAACGATGTTCTATACTACTAAGAGCTGCAAAAAATCTAATTCTCACTTAGAGGATCTGTTCAAAACGTTTTAAAAATATGGTAGGATCTAATCAATAACATTTTAGAATAAACTTTCATTTCGGGGAAAAGGTTACCCTTGTTTTCTTGCTCCTTTTATAGAGTAGCTTTTGTTGCTGGATCCTCTCTCTTTCTCTTGGGCGGGGTCAAATTTTGATTTGATTTGTTAAATTTGTCTTGACTATATTGAATCTTATCTGTTTCTAATTAAAATCAATAAAAATATATAAAGAAAGATCACAGGCCTAAATAACTACAGACAAGAAGCTTTAACCTCTGTGGTAATTTAAGACCTTTGAGCTCATTATTCTCATTTACTTCAAGAAGGCTACAAAAGACTTCCTGGATCCATTTCAGTCTGTATACACAGCCAACCATTTTGGGGATGAGGCAATGAATTTAAGACTATAATAATAATTCTTTGCATTTATATAGTGCTTTTCTCACTACTCAAAGCACTCAGCAATTGCAGGTTAAGAGCCTTGCTCAAGGGCCCAACAGAGCAGAGTCCCCTTTTGGCATTTACTGGACTCGAACCAGCAACCTTCCGATTGCCAGTGCAAATCCCTAGCCTCAGAGCCACCACCAACACATTGTTAAACCAGAGGCATATGTAAGGATCTTGTCTGTGGACTTTACCTCTGCTGTCAATACAATCATCCCAAAGCACCTTGATAATAAACTCATCCAGTTTAACCAGCCTTCTTCAATCTACCATTGGATCACAGACTTCCTAACAGATAGGAAACAGTACGTGTGGTTGGGCAGACACATGTCTGACTAATAATTAGAATTGAATTGCAAATTAATTATTTGATATTTTATCATAACCATTTAGTTTTAATTGGGCAGATTAATATAATACACAATCACAGCACCGAGACAATTTTGTTTCTGATTCCATCTTTGCAGACTAAACCTGTTTTCTTTTACAGCCTTTTGTAGATAAATGCACCTCTGCTCCATAATATGTCCGTTTTTGGCATATTTGTTTTTCCATTACTGTTCATCCCTTTATGTGAAGTTCTAAACCTGGCCTTTCCTAAACTCCCTGGCGTTCAATCCTTGACTTACCTACTCATACACTTCCCCAATATATTGGTACCCCTTCTATTCACATGTAAGTCATCACAGCAGAACAGGTGCCATCTTTCCCAGAAAGAGTCCCAAAGTCCCACAAACCTATACCTTTCTATCCCTACTCCAAGGTCTGGGCCATGTGTTAAACATTTTAATGTCTTCAGTCTTACCAGGACTGCTATGTAGCACAGGAAGACCTTCAAAGACTAACTCTCCAGTTCTCTATTTCAGCTTGGCAAATAAATCTTTAAATTTTGACTGCAGATCGGATAGCCTGCCTTTATTTATGTCATTTGTTCCAACATGAACAATGACATCTAGATCCACCCCCACTCTGGCCAACAGCCTATCCACCCTTCCAGGGAGTTCTCCCACTAGTGGACCCAGAAAACAATACACGGTACCAGAGCATCTGCTCCTGGAGTAACCTGTATTGCAGTAGATCTACAGATGAAATCCACCATTATCACTACCTGTCTCTCTTTTTGTGGAAATGTTTTGAAATGACCCATTGTATCCTCATACCTTGCTATCACCTCAGAGTTTTTGGAGTCACTGTCCAGTTCTGCAAGGTCCTTAAAATGATTAGACATTTCTAATTATGGGATTGATGGCTGAGAATCCCCGGAAGAGTGTATATCCTTTACTTGTGCCTATGGGACCCACCTAGCTGTACCTCAACTCAAGAAGGACTGACTCATCCAAGCTACACTACAAAAGCTCCAATATCGAAAAGAACTTGCATTATCAAAATTTGTATGAATTAATTAATCAGCTTCCTTGTTATTAAAGTAAAATTATTTAAATTACTTTATTTAAAATATTAAATATTGATTTAAATTAACTATTGCAGTTATTTTACACCTGTAATATTCTCATCCCTTGACTGCCTTTGTCCTTATTTATAATTACTTTCCCTTTCTCTTAATAGCCTTCCTACCCATGATGCCACTTTTATCTCTTTACGCTACACACCCGCAGCTGCCAAATGCACTATATAACATGTTCCTCATTATGAATTGATGTTTGTTCTCTTGGTCTTGTACTAACTGCTGTGTAGTGCTTTATCTAAATATAATTTTTACATCCTAATTTTTCCTCACTAAGGAAACATGCATACTGTTATTAGAACCCATTTCCTTTTCAGGATACAGGTGAAAAAAAAGGAAAAACATTTCAGTGTCCCACAAACCTATACCTTTCTATCCCTACTCCAAGGTCTGGGCCATCTGTTGTAGACAAATGAAAGGCTGCTGTAACCCTCCATGCACCTCCCAACCACACACTAGTGCCAATTTAGGATTACCAATTCAACCAAACTGCATATCTTTGGACTGTGGGGGGAAACCTGAACACTTGGAAGAAACCCACGCAGACACAGAGAGACCATGAAAACACCACACATGGAGGACCAGGGACGTGAATGCTGGTTTCCTTACTACGAACATGCTGCCCTATCAAAAAGTGAATGCATGAAATTAATAATAGAAACTGAAAGCGTGAAATTAACAAAATGTGATGGCATTAAACGAACATTAAAAATCCAGAATGTAAAATCAACAATAAAAAATCAGTCAGTCATATTCTAACCTAATTTCTCCTGAACGGGGTCGCAGGGAATGTTGGAGCCAGCACAAGGTGCAATGCTGGAACAAATCCTGAACAGGGCGTTAGTCCATCACAGGATGAGCACACAAACACACATACACACACACACTCCAACCATGCACTTGGGCCAATTAGTCAACTAGCATGTCTTTGGACTGTGAGAGGAATCTGGAGCACCCAGAGGAATCCCATGCAGATACAAGGAGAACATGCAAGCTCCACCAAGAGAGGATCTGGGAAACAATAAAAAGTGAGAGTGAAATTAACATTACAAAAGGGCAACATGAAATCAAAGTCCCAGCATTAAATAAACCAAAACTCATGCCGTCAATTTTTACTAATTTCATGCTCTCACATTTTATTTTTAATTTCATTCTCTCAGTTTTTAATGTTAAATTTGCACTCTTTTTCTTTTTGCATATTGCCTTTCAGAGTTACCTTAATATAACACAAAGTTGACTGACTGACTCATTCACTCACTCATCGGCAAGAACACTTTTTCCCATTTTGCCATAAAAGCTGAAATTTGGCAGGATGGTACATCTAAGGCAGTAGTTATACACTAAGAAAGGATATTTCAATATATCAGTATTTAGGAGAAAAAGAAGGCCCTCAATATACAGATATTATTGAAATTTGGTGATGTTGTAGAAAAAAACAAAATTAGCTGACACATGTTTTTTAATTGTTGATATTTACCATTAACAATCCTCTAGCAAGTGGGAAATTCTAATGACCACATCCTCCATTTAACCAAAGCACTGGCAGTGATCGCACAGAGAAATGGGGTGTGCTGGTTAATGCAAATGAAGAGTGTCTTCAGAAGTAAAATATAAGGAGCAGAGTTAGGCAACACCCAATGATGATGCATGTGCTCCTGGGGATTACCTTCCTGGCTTTGTTGAGGCAGGTAGTCCCATCCTGGAATGAGAGGAGGTGTCCTTGCTAACACTGTCTTTACTTTCACCCAGAGTTCTGAAAAGCAGCCTATGGAAAGAGCCTAGCCCCCACCTTTAACCCTAAGCCCTGTCCCTGGAAGATGGAAGCTCATTCTGGAGCCAGCCGGTAATGGTCACAGAGTTCCAATACTCGTTTATTGTTTAACATTTGTGGCTAAGTACACCTAATTTTTCTGCCTAGTATACAACAATTATTGTTTTTTTGTTTCTGTTTCTTAGGCTTGACACCTTACAGTTAAGTGTGGTAAGTATTCTCCTGGCTTCTTGTGATCTGTCCACCAGTCACAACGCATTTAGCAAGTGCTTGCCAGGTGCTGTGGCTGTAAGTGTAGTAAATTTCGCATAACTGATCCAGTAAGAAAAGCATTTAATGTATATTACCTCCCTCACTCCCTTCACCTTATCTGTAGCCTTGTTGCATTTGCAAATGCTGACGTGGGGACTGCAATTCTCACTAGCCAGTGTGCTGCTCCACACAACTTCATCAGTGCCAATGACGTTTAGATAAGAGTGTGTCGTCAAAGGTAACAATTGCTGTGTTGTTTTTTTCCTCATCCACTTTGGGATAACAATTTCATTGTCTTACTGGATTATAGTGTTTATTTTAGAGAAATGTTGCTCAATCTTTGTGATCTTGGGGCCCAATTTTACGTTTTTTAAGTTCATTGATGATCCTTTCATGAATCAAGTGTGATTAGAACGGGGGGGTGGTGGTGGTGTTGGTGGTATCCCTTTGTGAAACAAGTACGTTTACAAACAAGGACCATAATATCGTGCAACGTTTTTGATTACTTTCAATCAATCAATCAACATTTATTTATATAGCACATATTCATACAAAAAAATGTAGCTCAAAGTGCTTTACAAAATGAATAGAGAAATAGAAGACACAATAAAAGATAAACATAAGTCAACATTAATTAACATAGAATAAGAGTAAGGTCCGATGGCCAGGGTGGACAGAAAAAACAAAAAAAAAACTCCAAAGGCTGGAGAAAAAAATAAAATCTGTAGGGGTTCCAGACCAAGAGACCGCCCAGTCCCCTCTGGGCAATCTACCTAACATAACACTTTGGTGAGTTGGGGGTGTGTCTCATGTAAAAATAAATCCGAGATAAACTGATTACATTATATTTTTTTATCACTGCATGGCCTTGAGCTTTTGTAAGACGCAACACTGACCTGCATATCATCATTATGTTCGCAATAGAAAAAAACAAATAGAAAAAAATAATAATTAACCAATGAAGCCAAGCCACGATTGAACAGAATGAAGTGCAATGTTTTCTATAGCTGTTTATCTGAATGTGACAAGAAGAAAACAGGAGCGCTTTTGAATCAGTAAAAGTAATTAGTAACTTTTGTTTTTTCTGTTGGTAGACTTTTATTTAAACAAACTGTATACTGAGGCAGTAATAATTTTAGGCTTTGACGCTAATTGAGAGTCAAGATTTTTAAGGGTTTTTATCTTTGAATGAATCACTTTCGTAACATTACTGAATACCACTTTAGTACGGAGCTGGGCTGCAATCTCTTTCACACCATCACTACCAAGGACTGCATGTAAAATGTTCAACAGTAAGCAGGTCAAGTGAACTAATAATATTAGCCCCTCATGAAAATCATACAAATATTATATACAAAAAAATGCTTAGTTACGTAGTACTTTGATGCATCTGATTAACCAATGGCACAATAACTGAGGCCCATTCATTTAGAAAAGTGTAACACAGCAAGTAGTTATAGTGGTTCAATGCTGTGGCCAGATGGCCAGAGAGGAGAGGAAAGCAAAAAATCTAGCTGTTGGGATGTTGGAGAAATAAGATTATAGGGGCTTCAAGGCCAACAGAACACACAGCTCTACCTAGGCATTCTGTAATACACAGATGTGATCAAGTTATTCATATTGTAATGATGTGTTATTGTAGAAGATGACAGTGTGACAGTGGTGCAGAAAGCCACCTTAGAAAACTGCAAGAAGAAAAACAGAAAAGTTGTAGTAAGTGACTAGTGCAAATCTTTTACGTATATATTTCTGCAGTAACTACAGTATTTTATTCTATTACTAATGGCACAAAAATGGATTATTGAAAGGTCAAATCAAGCAACGGGATTTTAGATGTTTTTTAATTCACTTTGCATAAGAGCAAAATGCCATCTAGCCAGTTCTTTTATGATTAGCTGTTGGAAAAATAAATAAAGATGCGTTAGAGGATCTAAGAACTTACTTACTAGGAATGTAAGTTAGAAGGAGTAATATTGTTCAGAGCTTTATATTCAACTAAGAGTATTTTAAAACCAAGTCTAGAAGGCATGGGAGCCCAGTGTAATGATATAAAGACAGGTCAGATTCCTCAGATTTTGAAATAGCTGCAGGCAATTGATGTATTACTTCTAGGTGTGCATTACAGTAATATAGTCAATTAAAAACTAAACGCAAGTATTCATTTTTGACATTGTGAGGTTTTGTAAGACATCTCACTCTTGCAGTGTCTCTTTAAAGAAATTATGCAGACCTAATAATATGGTTAATGTGAGATTTGAAGTTTAGGGCTGAGTCCATAATAACGCCTATATTCTTTACTTTTGGCTTGATTTTAAAGACAGATGGTCAAGTTTATTTCCACCTCTCTCATTTTTCATTACTGCCAATAACTACAATTTCCATTTTTCTATTGTTTAGTTTTTTAGAAAATGAATACTCATCTGTTCTGTAATACTAGTAAGTCTCAGACCTGGTGCTGTCTATGTGAAGTATTCATATTTTCCCTCAGCAGTTAAAGATATCTGTTAGGTTAGCTGGCAAATAAAATTTTGTCTCATATGTGTGAGCATAAATGAATGAGTGTTTGAGTGTATCTTATGATGTATGGCATCCCATTAAAGGCTGGTTTCTGACTTGCACTGATACTGCCTGCGAAGGGCATAACCCTGTGAACTCTAAGCTAAAATAAATGATTTTGATAATGGATGGGTGGAGGATATATTTGTTAAATTCCCTTGATTCAGTACACTGAAATAAACTCGACATAAAAGTAAAATGAAATGAATTGAATATTCATGCACACAGGGAGGTTAATTTTCAGTTTATTCGCAGATGGACCCCAGCACTTGATTTGAAGCTATCATTTTTAACCACTATGCTACACTGCCTACATAACTTACTAGTGGCAGCAAATTATGCCGAGAAGGTCACCACTGACATGCAGTGACATACAAGGTCAACAGAATGGCAACTAGACTAACATAGCCTGCTTCTAAGGCAATAATAAGTCCACAGATGACATGTGATGAAATATAACTTATAATATCCCAATTAAAGTTCAGTTAATGCCATTTTTGCAAAGTGATAAGCACACTTTAAAGAAATATGAATTATTTGTCTATAAAATTCTTTCAATGTGAATACTGTCATAAAGTTCTTTATAAAGCAATTCAAATTCCAAAACAAGCGGTGCATTTTCATTGTTGCCAATTATATCTTGAGCACAACAGGGAAGAAATCAAATAATGAACATGTCCCAGAATTCACAGTTCATTCCAGGGAAACAATTAATCATCCAGCCAAACACGTTGTATTGCTCCATGAAGGCTATTAAGACAAAGACAAAACTATGTAAAATGGCACAGATTGCAGAAAGAATGGATTTCCATATCAGTGGTAGCCAAAACAATAGTGTTGACAAAATAAAAACAGGATCCAAAGAAAAATAGCTCAGAGTTGAAAATCGAATTACAAGATGATAAACAACCTTAAAAGTGTATGGAATTATAAAATAAAGCATTACAGTAGTATGTTCCTTTCAAATTAAATATTGATTAACTTGCCATTTCATTATTAGGAACTAGTAACGTAAATTGCAGGGGATTTGATGCTTTTCTCAGCTGAAAGATATGGAACTAGAGGTGTGCATATATGATTAAAGTAAAAATAGTTTTTATATGTTAATTAACTCTTGTAGTGTTCAGTAATGGTTCAGAAAAATTTTTAATCTTATCTTTTTATGTAGATTGGAGATGACAAAGGAGCTAATAGAATGTTGACCAATGCTGAACTTCAACAAAAAACATCAAAAATGTTCACAAAAAATCTCATTTTACTCGTATTACACAAGCCACATGTCATGTCATCCAGTCGTAACCTCACAATGTCCCAAACACATGCATTGTTTTTACTAAACTATTGTTAAATAAACCATTTCTGGAAAACAATCTCCTGAAGAAAACTGGAACATTCTTGAGCACAACCAAACATCTGAATTGAAGACTGTCCTCCAATATCACTCATTGGTCATGAGCCCAGTCCAGTAACAGCTTATTCGCTGGCTAACATCATGCTTCATGTGATATCAGCGTTGTAAAGTGCAATGAGAGAAGAGTACAATTTTTGATTAAAAGTTAAAGAAAAGCGAGTGAAAGCATTATAATGTTTAGTATGTATATATATATATATATATATATATATATGCATAGTACAAGCAAGAGAATATACCCCGTACTTGTGCATACCTGAGATGTTTCAACAAGAAGAGGGTCGGTTTACCAGTGCAGTTTCATAAACTGCCACTCACAATCCTGAAGTACGGCAGTTGTGAATGTAATGATGTGAGGCAGGTCTACAATTCAAATACATGTTTGCATCTGAGCACATTCCGTTTTCATCCACAAGACCATGTTTGGGATGTTACTGTATGATCATAGGACTGGATGAGCTGGCCTGTGGATTTTGTGACATGAGTAAAATGAGATTTTTTTTTTGTGGATGTTATTGGTATTGTTTGCTGTTGTTGGTCACTACAGACACACATATTCTATCAGAAACTTCATTTTTTTCCATTTTCCATGAAAACATGAGATTCGATTTTTTTCTGTGCCATCATTACAAACAGCATGGTGTAAGTATCATATTACAAATATCATTTTTGGGTGAAATATTCCTTTAAGGTAAGAATAGCAGCAGAGCTGTAGTAGCAGGGGCAATCCCCCAGATAATTCTCCAAACCTACAAATTAGCATAAACCAAGATCAAAGGCCCTAGTTACACTGCCACCCTAGAAATCCCTGTACCTTTTATGAGACTTTGCAATTTGTAGTTTTCCTGGGTTTATACATAAATCAGCTCTCACCTGTGAAGAACTTCATAAATACGAAATTGGGCTCAAGGATCACAGAAAACCGAATTCAGTGTATAACAGTCCCACAGATGGAGAATTTTGTTGGAACTCCAGATTGTCTGTTCCTATATTTTCATACCATTGTTTTTATGAGTCAAAATGTAAAGATGTGAGAGTTAAGTTATCTTCATAAGATGTGTGAATCAAGTAAATAACAACAACTTTAAACCCTAATCTCACCTCATAGCTCTTCGCAGCAGGGAGAAAATGCCTCTGTTGCCCACACTTACATTATTTTGCATCCATCCATTTTCCAACCCGCTGAATCCAAACACAGGGTCACGGGGGTCTGCTTGAGCCAATCCCAGCCAACACAGGGCAGGAACCAATCCCGGGCAGGACACACACAAACACACACTAGGGCCAATTTAGAATCTCCAATCCACCTAACCTGCATGTCTTTGGACTGTGGGAGGAAACCAGAGCGCGCAGAGGAAATCCACGCAGACACGGGGAGAACATGCAAGCTCCATGCAGGGAGGACCTGGGAAGCGAACCCAGGTCTCCTAACTGTGAGGCAGCAGCACTACCACTGCACTACTGTGCCTCCGTGCCACCCTTATTTTGCATAGTGTCTTTCACAATAAAATCCAAGCACATCACAAGAATTATTGAGCACTGAAAGAGAAAATAAAAAAGACATTCCATTTATTCTTTATTGAACTTGCTGGATCTAGTTTAGGCTGATGGGACAAAGCACCAGGTACAAGCTAGGAACCAGGCTTGAATGAAAGGACATTTGTGTTTTCTATTAAATAAAACAAAGTTATTTCTTGTAATACATTCTTATTCATGGTTCAGGAGAATAGTGATGCACATGCATATTAGTTAGACATGCACATAAAAAAATCACTGTATGCTGTATAGTTGACAATGCTACTACTACTGCTACTATTACTGACACTACTACTACTATTATTAGTATTAGTATTAGCAAGGGACCAGCTTAGAGTTGCTAACTAAAATTTATCTTGGAAACATATCTTTGGCAAGTGGGAAGAAAATTGGATTACTGAAAGAAAATAATATTTAAACATGACGAGAACAAAAAATGGCAAGCAGTGACTAGAATTCAAGCCTCCGATGCCTGATCAATGAGGCAGCAGTGCTATCCATTATGTCATTATCCTTTTCCACTGCAGAAAGGCAAACTAAGAATTTTTGTTTGGGTTAGTTGGTACTGAATTTGTAATTGAAGTTGAAATGGGACTTCAGGTAAGAGATAGAATTGGAGTAGTTATAAAATCCAACTATCATTCAAAATCACCTTAATAGCCACTGATTACAGAGGTTTATTGCAGAGATCTCATATTCACTGCCTATTGTTTCAGAGGAAAAATAAAGAGTAGCCAAGAAACACCCCTGCTTAAGGACACTAGAAGAAAGGACAGCCAACACCAATAGAAAGTAACATTCATTAGCAATTCAAGTTTACCTTAAGATTGGTTCTTATTAGCCATGTGCCTTGTTTTTCTGGATAGTTGATAAATCCAGGTAAGCCCATTAAACCGATAGGTGCTATAAAGCAGTATGTGACTGTCTTGCAACATGTTATACATATTAATGCATTAATACTGTATATATATTTTAAAATTAAAGAGAACATGACATGATAAGTAGAATGAGGCAGAGATTTTTAAATATAATTTAATTGTACTCTTGCTCACTAAAAAGGTCATATAAAGAATAAAAGTCTTTTCTCTAAAGCTGTAGCATATACCAAAAAGAAACAAATGACATCCATCCATCGATTATCCAACCCACTACAGTATATCCTAACTACAGGGTCACGGGGGTCTGCTGGAGCCAATCCCAGCCAACACAGAGTGTAAGGAAGGAAACTAACCCCGGGCAAGGCGCCAGCCCACTGCAGGAAACAAATAACACCAGGACTTTAACTGTAACAGTGTAATTCATGAAAGGAGCACAAAGTAATTTGCGAGAAAACAAATGCTTTCAGACTGGATTTTCTGGAGAACGGACTGTTACATGGAAGAAGAACGAATAAAGCAACTAGGATGTTACCAACAGCTTTGTTTCTTTCATGTTACTGACACGCTGCCAGCTTCCCTACGACTCATTCCACCGGCTCTTATTCTAACTTGCCATGTTCTGCCACCCACTGTCCTTCTGTCTGCACAGCCTCCGCACGGGAACTGCCAAATTTCTCTCTCTGTCTCATATTCTTTCCGAGGCTTCACTTCTCAAAGTGACCATTTCTTCACAAGAATCGGGTTTAGCAGATTTTCAGAAAACAGGTTTTTCTTTTACTTCCTAGTGTACATTTTTAGCTCACTTCATGAAAGGCAGGTGATACCTAAAGGAAAAAATCCTGGAATATTTGACAAAAATAATTGTTCAAGAATAAAATAACTTAACAAGTTTTTTTTAAAAAGATAAGAAATCCAGCAAATCACTTTTTTCTTTTTATATTGCAGTGCTTTTTAGAAGACTCCACGAATAGCTACCAAATAAAGGTATTATTACAAATAAGTAACAAGTTGCTATTGAAATTTGACAACTCCATTCTTGAAAAATGACGAGTTACACTTAAATGTGTCTTGAGGTATCTTCCCTCTCAGGAGCTGAACAGATGCTACTTGGTGAGGAGCCATCTGGAAGTAAAATTAGATGCTGAGTAATGTGCCAAACTAGTGGGTTCTAGTCAGCAGGCAATGCAGCTTGGTGGCTAAGCTATTGGACTGGAAAACACAAGGTTACTAATTCAATACACACCAGTGTTCAGCTATGTGACCTAACCTGATTCGGTTTGATTTTTAAGAAATACATGAACAATGACACTTTATTTGTCAAGCGCCTTGGGATGGTGCGAAATTTTGTAAAGGTTAGAATGCTAACTAAATGTTCTATTTTGTCAGGTTTGCAAGTAAGTCTTCGGTCTCTATGTTAACACATTTATTTATATGCCGAAGGTCTGTATGGAGATCTGTGTTCTAGTCATCAGGGAAAAATATTCCACAATGGGAAAACATTGCAAAATGGGCTTATCTTGAGAAAGTGTGTCTAACTTTTATAGATTCAGATGTTGATCTATTAGTAGCTATCACTATTCCTACAGTCTTTGAGCTGTGAAGAGTCACACCCAGCAGACACTGTACTTGGATGGATAGTAGGTGGGATGTTCTACGAGAAAGACAACCTCATTGGTAAGCTGCAGAAACAATTATTCATGTGTCAGTAACAGAAATAGAATGTACATTCCATCAACAATACAATACAAATTTTCCAGAGCACAGCATTGAAGAAAAAGAACAAATGTCACAAGAAGACAACACATTCATCCATATAGTTTTCAAAATTCTTGTATTTGCCTTAAAAAGAAACTGGTAATAATTCGTCAACCACTTTGGGATAACAATTTCGTTGTTTCACTGATTACAGCATTCATCTTAGAGCAGTGATTCTCAACCTATGTAACCTTGGGACCCAATTTTACCATTTTAAGTTTCTTGAAAATGCACAGACAGCATTTGAAGAATGGGGTATTTTTCTCCTTCATGATTCAAGCGCAATTAGAAGAGTGTGGTTAGTAAGGGTCCCCTTGGTGAAACGAGTACATTCTCAAACAGGGTAAAAATATTGTGCAGTATTGTTAACCATCTTGGCAGACCTGGAGATGTGTCACATGTGACAATAAATTTGAGATAAACTGCTTACACTAGGTCGGCAAGGTGACGCAGTGGTTAGCGCTGCTGGCTCGCAGTTAGGAGACCCGGGTTTGCTTCCCGAGTTCTCCCTGCGTGCAGTTGCATGTGGGTTTCCTCCAGGTGCTCCGGTTTCCTCCCACAGTCCAAAGACATGCAGGTTAGGTACATTAGCGATTTTAAATTGTCCCTAGTTTGTGCTTGGTGTGTGTGTTTGTGTGCGCCCTGTGGTGGGCTGGTGCCCTGCCCGAGGTTTGATTCTTACCTTGCGCCCTTGTTTTGGCTGGGATTGGCTCCAGCAGACCCCTGTGACCCTGTAGTTAAGATATAGCGGGTTGGATAATAAATGGATGGATGATTACACTGTATTTTTTTTTATCAGTGTATACATTGCCTTCTGTTTCTGAAAAAACCAATACTGTTGCCCACCTGCATATCATCTTAAGTTCACAATAATAATCACCAATCAGCATTAAGTGCTTTTTGAAGTTAAACAAATCAAAGGAAATAAAAAAAGAAAGAAGAAAACACCCAGTGTGGATTAACCAATGAAGCCAAGTCAGGACTGAACAGAATGAAACATGATTTTTTTTTATACCTGATGGAGATTCTATTTTTGAATGTTATAAGAAGAGAACAAGAAGGTGCTTTTGAGTCGGTAAAATTGATTAGGGATTTTTTTTTTGTTGGTAGATATGTATTTAAATCCACTGTATACTGAAGCGGTGCTAATTTTAGGCCTTGATACTAATTGAAAATCAAGATTTTTAGCAGTTTTCAGCATTGAAAGAACTTCAAATCACCTTTGTAACATTTCTGAATAGTATTTTAATATGAAGTACTGCTGCAGTCTCTTTCACAACAACACCACCAAGGACAGGATACATACTGTACATTAACATGTTCAAAAGTAAGTAGGTCCAGTGAACTAATATTAACCTCCTGGGTAAAAAAAGAAAAATAAATAAAAATATTGTATACAGAAAAGTCCAATAAACCAATTGCACTATAACTGAGGCCCATTGAATTTTGAAAATTTATTGGGTGAAGCCGGGTAAGACGGATAGTTCTCTCATACAGGGCTAAGATAGTTTTACTGAATAACCTGACATACACAGCTGGAATACGTGAAAAAAATGGCCCCACAGACATGGAGAGAAACTGCACTCCTGGAGCTGAGAGGGAGAAGTGCTAAATATTGGCCACAATGCTGGCCCTATCAGTAAAAGTTGTTTTGATGTTATTCTGCATGCATATATGTCTCTTATATGAACATTTAGCTTGTGTTTTGCATTAGGGAACCTGAACGAATACTGGAGCTAGTGGATGAATAACAACATGCTTTATTTGTGCTGGGATGAGGATTGGTCCTACTCTAAGATACCATAGTGGATGGGGAGACGAGGTGCAACATGGGGGGTATCAGCTCAGGAAAATGCACGCACGTTTTCCATTCTGCACACTCAGTCCATCACTCCATCAGTATGAGGATATCTTTTTCCTATGTTTTTGTCTCTTTTGCATACAAAAGTCTGAGAGTTGGTTTTCAGATTTTACTGACTGTTGGAACCTCCATTGCCAGTTGTGAAAGATCTTTCAGTAAATTAAAACTTATCTTGTCCTACCTGAGATCATCCATGGCACAGGGAAGATTGTCAGCCTTGGCTTTTCTGAGTGTGGAGCGGGAGGTTACTGACAGCATACATTTTGATGAACTAATCAATAAATTTCCTGCAGCAAAGGCTAAGAACATTTCTCTTTGAAGTTAATAATTACATTTAAAGCATTTTTTTCAGGTTATTATACTGTATTATTATATTCAATGTAATGTTTAAGTTTTTGTAATGTTATATTTGAATAATATTTTAGAATAATTATATTTTCGAACTACCATTGTTGTCTTAATTATTTTACTTGCTCTATCTGCTTGAAAATATACACAGAGGCTGAAATTTTTTCTTAAAATACTATTATTTTAAATTTTATAGCTGCAGAGGGGGAAGGGGTGTGTCCAAGGAGCCAAAACTGGAAGTGAGGTTAAGGAAGGTTCTGGAAGTGAAGGTGGAGTTAGGCAGGCTTCTGTTCGTAGGATTTGGAAGGAAGAGAGAAAAAGGTATTAGTGCATCCCAATAACCCAGGGGTGGAGCCGAGAACTCCTGAGGAGTGAGGGAAGAGAGGCTGGCCTGGAGAGCCACAGTGGCTGCAGGTTTTCATTCTCACAGTGGCTGCAGGTTTTCATTCTCACCCGTTTCCTAATCAGTGAACAATTTTCACTGCTAATTAACAACTTTCTCTTCATTTTAATAGCCTTGTTTCTAAAAGTTTCAGTTTTCAGAATGTATTCATGTCTTTATTAAATGACAGCCAAACAGAAATGAAATGTGAAACGAGCCAACAGATGATGAGCTAAACTGGGATTTCAAACTCCAACCAATTTCACTCCAACCAATCTCTTAATAAGAAGCTGACTCTTGCTGTTAATTAAACCCGTTATTTAATTCCACAGCTTGTTATTGCTCTCATTCTGCCACAGCAGATATTTCTAAAACTGTTGATTTTTCTGTTTTTTCTGAGAACACCGTCAAGATGTTCTCGTGACATGAGAGATCAGCCTTGCCGAGACCATCACCTTTCTTTATTTTTCAGATATTGTGTGATGGGCACAGGTGAGTCAGTCATGTGGCAGTTTGTTTTGTGTCTCATAATTGTTTGGCTGCTAATTAAGGAAAAAGAAGTCCATCCATCCATTATCCATCCTGCTATATCCTAACTACAGGGTCATGGGGGTCTGCTGGAGCCAATCCCAGCCAACACAGGGCGCAAGGCAGGAATCAAATCCCGGGCAGGGCACCAACCCACCGCAGAGGAAAAAGAAGTGAGTCCAGTTAATTAAAACTAAGGCAAAATAAGTTAATTAGCAGCAAAAACTGGTCACTAATTAAGAAGATGGTTAGAATGAAAACCTGCAGCTACTGCGGCCCACCAGAACCAGAGTTCGACACCTGTTCGGCATATCACGTCCAACAAAGCCTATTGACTGCCTCCCATGTTCTTGTATGTGACAATTTATTAAACACTTGCTATTTTAATGTATTTCTAGCCCCTAGAGAACATTTCCAACTAGTTCTCTGTTATGTAGGGACTTGGGGTTTGAACAGAAGTTTCTCTCTTATGAACACTCTCTCTTAATATAGTATTTTGGATTTGCACTTCCACTTACACCCTTTGATGTACTTTTGCAGAGGCTTAGAGCACAGACTGGGAGGGTCCCAGGAAACCCCTAGATTTTGCATTACATTATAGTTTTAAAAACATTTGACAATATGCACAAGTTTATGTTACTAATTCTTTTCATGTTCTTGTTTTAAATAATTCTGATTATTTTCTTTTTCCTACCAAACATTTTTAGTAATCCTCATTTTTGTGATTCACTTGCACAGAGACTTGCACTCAGCCTGAAACTTGAATCAAAAGAGTTCAAAAAGGGAGGCATAAAGTGCCGGAGGGAAAATGTGAGTCTGAAGAGATTAAGCCATTAAAATTCAAAGAAGTCAAGCTAAAACTCAATTAAAAGCGGACATTACTGCTTTGCTTCTGAGGAATGCTCCTGTGACCTGTCTACGTCTCTTGGCTCCAATGGATCACCTAATGTGTAATTATCCATTTAAACTTTATTAGATAAGTGCCAGTCAGGCCTGTCTGGGAACAGCTGCTTTATTCTTCCCTCAGAAGATCACTTACAAGAAAGTCAGACTCAAATGAAAAGAATGAACAACTTCAAATGCCCCCCCAACTGCCTGTCCGCTGTACTTTCCATTTACCACTAAGGGTGAATTAAACTGTGCTGATGTGAGCAGTGATTTAAAAATGGACTTAAAAGTGCACTTGACACAAAGTTCTCAAGGGATGCTGGAGGAACTAACTGCACTGGCCCCTCTGACACAAACTGGGACGACAGGATGACTTTCTCTGCAAAATGAATCCCAAATTCTGAAAGTGAGTATGAAGGGCAATCAGGTCACTTTTTCATTTTTAATGTAAATTTCAGACTTTGGTTGTGTCTATTCCGTGTCATTTCTGTTCCGTCAAACCAGTTGGCAATCATTCAGGGCCAGGTGCGTATTCTGGCAATTGAGAAACATTTTCCCTATCCTATGTAACTCCTAACTGGATCATTTAAAGAAAATGTTCTAGGAGAAGATGTGAGCAGCTTTGTAACTTCTTTGACAGCCAGTATGATACGACAGTGTTGTTCATTTATATTTATAATTATGTCACAAGATTTTTTTTCAATGAATGTAAACTGTGAATCATCCATTCTTTGGCATGATAGCTAGATGGTCTATGGGGGCCATTAAATGTGCATAACCTGGCTATTTAACATTCTTCGTCTCTTTTAGTTGTGTTCACATATAAAGTGGAAAGTACCTACTCAGAAAGGCATGCCTGTCTCTATATCTGTACGAAACAACTCAGCTACATTTTGTTGAAACATAGTACACTTATTCTTAAAGGAAGTTTTGTTTGGGCAGTTCAATTTTCATTGAGATATCTCAAATACAGTGTGCTGTACACATTTTTGAAATTTCAAAAGCTTCCTTTGAGAAGCATTGGCGAATTTGTGAACTCATCTGTCATAAAACAGAGAAACATTCTGTGTGATTTCAGCTATGAAATACTTTACTGCTTCAGTTTTAACTTTGAGAATGGTTAACTCAATTTGCATATTTTTATATATATACTAGCTGATTACGCAGTGGCTTCGCTCACTGAGTGCAAGGGATAAAAATAAAATGTAGTATATAAATTATTAAACAGTAAAACGTTAACATGTAAGAAGTAAAGATACATTGAGCAGTGCTGGAGTGCTTACGGGTAAAGTACATTTTAAAGGCGCTATAACACAACAGGTAAGTAGCACAAACAGCAGCTTAAATGTATTTGGATCATCTCCCAGTAGCAGATCCCTTGTGAAAGACACTACACGACCGCTGTGGTATAGAAATTACATTTTCTATGCGATCCTGCAAATTTCTGCCTGACAACCTTGCACTACATGCCTGTGATTTAAGAGAAAAAGTCGTTAAGGTGAAAATCGGTAAGGTGACCGACCAGCGAGTGGGCAGAGGGGCAGAGGGGCAGAGGGCCAGCAGCAGGTAGAGCGACTCCCCTGTTGAGAAGCCCAGATGGGAGGAATAGGGGAGTTGCCACATGAAAGAAGATACTGGGCTTTGTTGTTTTAATGGATTGCTTCCTGCATTATTGTAACCTCGTTGTTTTTAGAAGATTTGTTCTATTTAATTTTAACCTCCACAATAACACTCGTTTTAATGGATTATTTATTTAATGACTTTTGAATGCACTGCACTTATTTTGAACACCTTGTTTTTGTTGTTGTTTTTAAATAAAAGCACCTGACACTTTTTCACCATCCCCTTGCTTTGTTGTGCCTCACTGCTAAGCTCATCGGTAACTTTACCGACGGTGTAGGGTTCAAAGGCTCACATGATGACGGTTGGGAGCATGGAATGAACCCGCATCATCACAAAACCCTCCATCTTCTTAAAAGAATTCATCACAAAAGCAACCTTGAATGCTGAGGGGTTTTAGTGACCTGAACTCACCTTAAGGGCAGTAAGTAGTCATGCAGCGCAATTTACAAAGAGAGTCTTACTTTGATGGCGCCGATTACACTCATTTGCAAAGATTTCCACTCTCCCAGGAGCCGACGGGGCACTCAAAGTGTCACAAACAGTGTGAGAAGAGAGGACGCTGCCCAAAACTGCGAAGCTCTCGACCCGGTGGAGCAGCCCGACATTCTGAACCTCTGAGTGTCCACTTTATTCTCACGACCCCCTGCCGCTGAAGGCAGTGTCGTCTTCACATTGTTTACAGCTCGGTGCAGTTAAAAACTAGAAACATGCAAAGCTGTTTTCCTCATCTCTTCTACTGTCATGTACTGCCAATTAAAAAAAAGTTATAATGTGGCAGTTTCCATGACAGTCACGTGGACGAATAAATAAAACTTCTCTGTCAGAACGTGCGTGGCGGCAGATGGCTCAGCGCTGGAGTCCAGAGAGGGTGCCTGGGAGAGGACGACGTGGGGCGGACGTCTATGGGATAGAACGGCGTGTTTGTGTTTACTTCTTTTCAATATCAGTAAAATAACTCTCACACAAATAATAACAATTTGTAAAGACGATATAAAAATGTCATCCACAAACAAAGTGATTAGTTCCTGTATTATACAGTACTATGTTCTCTGGTCATACGTAATTTCCGTTTCGCGTGGTCATATGTAATTTCCGTTTCAAATGTGAAAAGAATTTTATATATATATATTTTTTTTCTTTTTCTTGTTTGAAAGCTAAAAATAGTGAAACACCTGCAGTCGAGAACACTGCAGCAACTACACCTAACAGCAAGACACGGGATGTGGTGGGGTTAGAAGTAGGTGGGATCGAATAGCTGAGTACTACCATGTAAGAAAGGTATGATGTTAGATTTGCACGAATGTTGCCAATTTGCTAATAATATATTTATTCGCCTATTCAATATGGTAGTAATGATATTACAAATGTATTCATCACCGTACAAGGTAAGTAGCATCTCCAACTGTACCAGAGTGCAGGGGTTGGCCTTATTAGAGTATATGCTAACAATGTGAAATCCTCCTCTGCCCCTTCTCTGTGGCTGCAAGATGCCTTACATATATATATATATATCACATTTCTGCTGCTCGCATTGTGAAGAGAGGGGCTAAACGCACATCAAGGAGACACGGCAGCTCCTCCAAAACCCCCTCTTAAATGGTTATACAACGGGAAGCAAATAGTTTTTTTTTTTTTTACCTTGATCAGCTGCCATGCTGCGTCATCTGCATCTTGTGTGGCGCTTCGAGCATTTAAAAGCCTGTACAGCAGCTGTCCTACTCTTTGTTTTTTATTTTCGGCCCCGGGCATGGTTTAATCTCTTGGCACAAAGTCTCGTCTCACTGGACATGAGTTCTTGATATTTTTTAGCTTATAATTTAAAAATGGAACAAGAATCTGAAAATCTAAGAACATCACATTAAAGTTTGATAAATTCTGAAAAGAATTATATCAAACATATATATGTAGGATTTAAAATAAACCCAATTTAAAGCGTGACAAAAAACGTGACATAAAATCGTTACACTTTTAATCTTAGGATTTTATATATTTAGAATATCTATCTATCTATCTATCTATCTATCTATCTATCTATCTATCTATCTATCTATCTATCTATCTATCTATCTATCTATCTATCAGGTGCGCCTGAGTGGTTCCAGAGCCATGGACTGCAGCACTTCCACCACACCAGGAAGTGCTGCAGGAAGGCCAGCAGGGAGCACCTGGAGCACATCCGGGTACAACATTATCAGGGCTGCCTCACTCCATTCGGAAAGCCGGAGTCGGGTGGCAGAGGACAGAGCTTGCAGGAGAGGAGTGGAGGCAGCAAAGGAAAAAGAAAATAAAGACAAAGAAAAGGACTATGAGTATGGGCTCTTTGGTGCACCATGCTGTGTACAGGAAACTGTAAATAAAAACGTGTGTTTTGGGACATTCTGAGTTAATCTCTGTCTGTGTTCAGGGCGTCTTTCACAATATATATGTATATATGTGTATACATAAAAGTATCTTATCTTATGTAAAAATGTATCAAAGATGGCTTGGTGACACTTTATGCTACAGTGAATAAACGTGTGCACTGTATTTCAATTACGCTAGATACAATCTCTAAGCATCATTATCTGAAGATTAAAATGATCCATTGTTTCTCCAAAACTGTAATGTTTCATAAAAGTGACACGATGATTCACTATTTGTCATGTTTGGATGCAGTCAACAACTCTAGCTTGACACTTAGCATAAATTTTAAATCTCCATTGGATACTTCTTTGAAAAAAATTATGTTTAAGAAATGAGAACTACAATTAGATTAGATTATATTAGATTAAATTATACTTTATTTGTCCCCAAGGGGAAATAAAATTAGCCACAGCTACAGCTACTAACAATACCACATGAATCTTTACATTACTTAAAAGCAGTTTCAGTCACATGCTATTGTAAAATGGTATTAAAACATAATTTACACATACTACTAATACATACAATGAAACTTTGATTCTTTTGTGATTCACGGTCCCCAAGTACAAAAAAAAAGAAAGCCTGAAACCTTGGAAAGAAGTCTAGGCATAAAAACCCAAGAGAATCCTTAGCCTCTTTTGAAGATTTCCAGATTTTCCCACAACTAAGCAAGACCAAATCTCAGATTGCATACCAGTTCATCACAGAATGTAGGCAGGAAGGGCTGTTACAAAACAGGGACAGAATTCCACAAAGCCCTAACAGAGAAGGAACAGAATTCTCTGGCACAGACTAATTAATTGCTAATGCCAAGACAGTAGGTAAAGCGCCATCAGAGAGTGGTTCACTCTGCAATAATAATGGGTATCCCGTAAATATATTAGGCAGAGACAGCAGCACTGCTGAGAGGAACTGTGCTAATACTTCCAGGTTATGTGGGGAACACAGTCCGAGGAGTAAACCAGTCGATTCCTCAAGTAACGTTTGACCATATAAAGGCTGTAGAAGACTTTGGCCAGCATTATAGCTTTGAGGTCCTTGGACCAGAATGAGTGTATGTGCATGTTAACATTCCCTCACATTCCTGTCTGGGTGCATGTATGCGTGTGTGTTTGTGTGTGTATGAACCTCACACTGCTAGGGATGTGTGTGTGTGTGTGTGTATTTGACCCTCAAATTCCTGTGTGTGTGAGACTCCAGATTTCTTGTGTTTCCTTATCCATCCTAAACACAGTCAGGAGTCCTCTGAGGCAAATTCAGAAAGAAGAGTGCATTTTTAACTGTGACATTTTGAGATGACTGAAGTTCTTAGTCCAACCACTGCTTTCCAAAGTGTTCTGCCACCTCAGGCCTGGGCCAAACACTAATTTGCACTCTTATATCAATTCTAAACATTTTTATTGTTAATGTTAATAACAGTTATCACAAGGAAAGACATACAGCTTCTTTTCAGCCATAGAATCCCAATTATGCATGCAGCCAATTCATGTGTTGGCTCTAAATGTGCCCCAGATGCCTTTGCTATATTAATCAGATAAGGTGGATTTGCCCAGTTAAATTATGAAGCTTCCATTTCAGCCATGAGCCCACAATCCTCAGGTTGTCCTGTTTCATCCTACTGTCTGCTTTACAGGTGGCTGTGTGGCCCAATAAAAGCTAGTTTTTGCCTGGGTGTCACAAGTGTCACAATCAGGAATCATGAAAAAAATACTTAGTAGTGGTTGGGTCAGAGTGGAAAATAACATCATGACCTACTTTAATTGATGATTTCTGATGGCAATGTCTGGCACAAACTGATTAAAATGCTCATGAAGTGAGGTTTTATGTGAATTTGCTCACTTTAGTTCTGTGAAACAAGCACATGTGTATATTTTATTTGGGAAAAAAACCAAAAGTGTTTCTTTACTAAATGACTAAGAATTACAGGCTTAAAATTAATCTGTCACATGTGATTTGTATTTTCTCAAGGTGAACTCATCTGGATCACGAGGCGCACAGCCAGTTTCAAGGGCTGCATGTGGACTAAGATGACATCATCAGGAAAGCAGAAGTAGCTGGTCATGTGGCTTTGGGCCCAGCTTCATCCATGCAAAATATAAGAGTTTTACATTCTTTGGTGATAAAGTACTCCTGCTTAGACTATCAAGGCTAAGTGTCATGAGCTCAAAGGTCCTTGGGTCAACCCGTGGTTTATGCAGTACGTGCTTCAAGCTGTTGTTGTAGTGGCGCCTATGCGCACAACAGACTTTGGTGCTTGTTCTTTGGAGGGCACTTACCTTCTTTTAGGGGCTTTGCACATGAGGTGCTAGTCTTCATAATTTTTGCAGTGTTTCTTTTTATTTTATTAATTCTTATTCTGGATTTAATCCACAACTCAGTTAAAATGAGAAATGTTCAAGTTAATTGTTAATTGCAATATATACAATACAATGAAAGTCTGATGTCTACCACAGACTATTGACAGCACCATTAACAAACAATAAATAAAAAGAGGGCAAAAAAGGCCCTACTTTGTGTTAGTATTGTGTCCCTAATAATTAGCTGAGTGAGTGTATATACAAGGGTGAGTCAAAACTTATCCGCACTCCAGTTGTAGAATGTATTTTAATCAACTTTCAGAAAAGACAAATGCATATTTTTTTCAAAACCCTTTGTCCATCTGTCAGCAACTTTTCGTATTCCTTTATTAAAAAATGTTATGGGCTGAGCTGCGAGCCATTAATGCATCTCTGTCTTCACCTCTTCATCAAACATGAATCTTCATCTTTGTAGGGGTTCTTTCGAAACCTAAGTTTGTTGTAGATTATTGCATAGGCAGAGCCATGGTTGATTTGCAAATGATTTAATGATCAACCCTCACTCGTCTATTCAACAGAATCATTTCACGTGCACGCTCAATGTTGTCATCAGTCATGGACGTGGATGGGTGTCCAGTTCCTTCTTCATGGCTGACACTTGTGTGACATTCCTTGAACTTTTTTATCCATCCATACACACTTCTTCAGAACAAAACACTTTCTCTATACTTTACACAAAGTCTTCGATAAACGGGCACACCCTCAGACCATAAAAAACAAATCACTGCACGTTGCTCTGCTTTCGTGCAAATCACAAGTGTGGCAGCCATTGTTTCTTGCACTGTGGTTACAAATGATCTGACGTAACACCTTCACACCTACACAGCAATGATTGTGCTGACAGGGACCTGATAAGACAGTGCTGCCAACAGAAGTTTTAATATGACAGATACATGCAGACAATGTATATATAAAAATGCTCCAAAAAATTAAAGGAACGCTATGAAAACACACCAGGGGCCTCATCCATAATGCTGTGTGTAGTTCCAAAAATCCAGATGCATAAATCTGTGTGAACGTCAACTTCCATGTTCTTCCACTCCATAAATCCCAGTCAGCGTGAACACGCATGTGCATGAGCCTTCTGCCCCACCCAACTCCTCCCAAAAGTACGCCTCTTTGAATATGCAAATCAATATAAATAGCCCTTAAGCTCAGCGTTCAGTGAAAAGGCAATGGAAAAAACATGGAGGAAAATAGAAGAATTTCAACGATTACCAAATGGAGGCAAGGAAAAAGTACTATTTGTTTGTTTAAACAGTGGTATAAACAACAAAAAGAAGTTGATCGAGTGACATAAGGCTCAAGTTCACAAAGTCGCACAGTTCCCGAAATAAAAAAGAAGTTCTCAAGAAATCAAAGTCGCCATGAAAAGGTGAGTCATAGCCCACCGTCTGAGTGTCATATGAAAGCTTATTTGGGTACAGAGAAAAGAAATAGAAATAGGGACACAGTAAGAAAAAAGCTTGAAATGTCAACTTTAATCTCGAAATTTCCACTAATTACATAGTTTATTTTGTTATTAAAGTAGGACATCATAAACTTCATCTTTAAATCGTTTAATTTACTAGTTTCTCAAATACCATCATAACTAAATTAGCATGTTAAATGCTTTGTTTTGTATTTGATCTTCTATGTGCTCTATGTGTTTGAATCACTATGTGCTTCTTAAACGGGGTTTCTCTTCCTCCAACAGGACAAAGAATCCATTGCATTTGTGATATTACAGCTCTCTGAATAATTAAAATACTTTGTACTAAGATGTATACTTGATATCATTTTCATGATGATAGGAGTTAAAGCATGTTATTAAACATGAGAACACGGTGGCGCAGTGATAGTGGAGAGCTGGCGCTGTACCCAAAGATTGTTCCTGCCTCATGCAAGATGCTTGCTGCACCTTGCGCGACCTTCGATAAAATAATTTATTGCAGTAGTACTGTCTCTTTCAAACGTACTAACATCCAATTCCTGTCCCTCCTTTTCTTTCTCCAAGTAACCAATCGCCACAAAATCAGCACTATAATATATGTTAAGCCATCTGTAGGCTTAGAACGCAGATTCTTCAAAACATTTAAGGAACATTGAAATATCTTCATAGTACATGTTTAATTATTCTATCCATCGTGTCGTGCCAGCCCCAGCAAGAATACAGTGCGAGGTAGGAACAATCCCTGAACTAGCTAGCACTGCGACACTGTGCCCTCACATGTTTAATTATTAACAAGTCAAGTTAAGTTGGGGAGCATGCACTGGTACAGTGCGTTGCTGCACCCACTACACGACAAAGCAACTTGGGATCCCAGTTTGCAACCCCCCAGGAGGACACGTGGTCCAGTCCCACCCTCTGTAAATGACCCTCTATCTGCCGCAGCCAGGTGTTATGTGGGCGACCCCTTGGCCTGGTCCTGCCACTCGGGTCCCCAACAATGAGGATCTTACGAGCCGGATCACCCTTGGGGAAACGTGCCATATGGCCATAGTGCCGTAACTGACGCTCCCTCACAATGCAGGTAAGGTGCCTCATTCGGGACTCCATAAGCAACCGCTCATTCGACCCAAAGTCAAACCAACGGTACCCATAGTATCAAGAGAGTCCAATCTTCGTCTCAGGTCACTGGATAGTGTCCATGTCTCGCAACCATATAGCAAGACAGGAAGCACCAGGACTCTAAAGACTTGGACCTTTGTCTTTTTGCATAGATATCAGGAGTGCTACACACCCCTTTACAGCAACCTAATGACCCCCCCATGCTCTCCCAATCCGTCTACTGACTTCATAGGAAGAGTCACCAGAGACATGAATGTCACTGCCAAGGTAAGTAAACCTCTCAACAAGGACAACACTGTCTCCGCAAACATACACGCTGCTGATGGCTGTGCCCAAGAGGTCATTAAAAGCATGGATCTTGGTTTTTATCCAGGACACTCGCAAGCTCAGACACTCAGACTCCTCACTCTCGAGCGCTCCGATCAGAGCCTCCATTGACTCAGCGAAGATCACAGCATCGTCAGCAAAGTCAAGATCCATGAATCTTTCTTCACCAACAGATGCCCCAAAGCCACTGGACCCCACAACCTTGCCCAACAGCCAGTCCATACAAGCATTGAACAGAGTAGGAGCAGAACACACCCCTGACAAACCCCAGAATCAACTGGGAAAAACGCAGAGGTCTTGCCTCCACTCTGCACAGCACTCACAGTACCAGTGTACAGGCCGGCCATGATATCTAGCAACCTCGAGGGGATCCTGTGAACCCTCAGGATGTCCCACAGGGCAGCTCGATCAACTGAGTTGAACGTTTTGCGGAAATCGACAAAGGCTGCAAAGAAACTCTGCCGATATTCACATTTGCGCTCCATGAGAACCCTCAGTGCCAGGATGTGGTTGATGGTAGACTTCTTAGACGTAAAACCAGACTGTTCCGGTCACTGGTAGGTGAGCAAGTGATCACAGATCCTATTGAGGACGACCCTAGCAAGGACCTTACCCGGCACCGAGAGCAGTGTTATCCCCCTGTAGTTGCTGCAATCCAGGCAATCACCCTTCCCTTTCCAGATAGGGATGACAAAGTGTGTCACTTGCTCACAGATTCCTGTAACAAACGCCTCTTTATCTGCCCACATAGCCCTTCCTACTCAGTTTCCAGTACAGACGAAAGTTGCCATTGAGCTGTGTGCTGTGGCTCCTCTCAATGATATCCAGGGTCCCCTGCGAGATGAAACACTTCCTTCTGGGAACACCGGTAACACCAAAACAACCCTCAGCAACTTCAGGGTCTTGTCATGGAAGGTCTCCCACATCACATTAGGATCGGCAGTCTTACCCAAATCTGAAAGTTCCTCACACAAACTGTGTACAAACACATTAGAAACAGTCTGGTCTCGGAGTCTGGCCAAGTCCAGGCTCATTTTCCTAGTAGGTGGTAACCTACTGAACCTAAGCAGGATCCTAAGAGTAGCAACAACAAGTCTGTGGTCAGAATTCACAAACTTGGCACTTCTGTAGATCCTGAAGTTTTGCAAGAACCTCCATCATCTGCCCACGAGGATGTGATTGATCTCCTTCACTGCACCACTAGTATTGGAGTACCAAGTCCAACGATGCGGTCCAGGGTACTGGAACTAGGATCCAGCGATTCGCAGCCCCTGACCTTTTGCAAAGTCAAGGAACATGGAGCCATTTTCACCACAGTCACCAGACCCATGGGTACCGAGACAATCCTCATAGCCAGCCCTGTCAGTGCTTGTGGTTGCCTTGAAGTCATCCATGACCAGAGGAGTGTCACCTCATGGGCACCTATCAACCGCTGAGCAAAGCTGTGAATAAAATGTCTCCCTCGCCGAGACATCACTCACCGCAGTCGGAGCATACACTGAGACAACAGACAACCCAGGGAGTGCCGTAATCTGAGTCCCATAATATGCTTGTTGAAAGGAGTGACATCGGACACCATTGGAAGAAGCCAATCCGCAACAGCAACAGCTACTCCCCGAGTATGACAGCCATCAGACCGACCAGACCAATAAAAAATGTATCCACCTACAGAGATCTGGCCAGTCCTCAGTCTGCGCACCTCAGAGAGTGCCGCCACTGAAATGTAGAGTTTATTCAGCTCCACCGACAACAGAGGAAGATGATCATCTTGCCGGAGAGACAAGATGTTCCATGTGCCCACCTGTATGGGCCGCCTTAAATTTGGGACCCGACTGCTGCCATGCAGTGGGCGACGCCTCAGAACCACACCAGTTCCGATACCCAACAGACCTGACCCTATTGGCCCTCCAACGGTTTCGACTCTTCTGGGGATGGGGCCCCCGAGGGCTTTCCCTTATCCCCTTCATGATGTGAGCAGCCTTCCTATGGACGGCTGCAGCAGAGCTACTCCTGCGGAGAGCATAAAGGAATCCATTCCGTAGTCTCGGAGCTTTGTGAAGTTTTTTTACGGTGGCTGGAGTGCCAATCCTGCCACCAACCCCCATGATTTCCTTTTAAGTTGGAAGACCGCTTGCAGGGCCAGATGCAGTTTAACATCATAGCCAGGACTAATTATTATTAACAATATAGATTATTTAAATGATGTTAACATTTTGTCTGCATGTATAATGTAATAAATATATTGTGCTGCATTTCATCTTCATCTGTAAATATGTGCTTTATAAAGTGGCTCATGTTGTGCAATATTATAACTGTATCGCAAGTTTACAGTGAGGTAATTGTACTTATAAGTACAACCAGTTCTACAAAGAGCATTTGATGGACTGATTGAGTGCGTTTATAGTTCTTGGGATGAAACTGTTTCTGAACTGCAAGGTCCATACAGGAAATTCCCTGAAGTGTTTGTCGTGTGAGAGCAGTTCAAACAGCACATGGCTGAGGCATCGTGTGCTTGATGCTGTATACCAATAATTCTCTTTCCAATCTTCTCCTGTAGAGCTGTGATTCAACACTCAGATAGAGTGATATAAATACTCCGAGTGGTACATCCATCCATCGATCCATCCATCCATTATCCAACCCACTATATCCTAACAACAGGGTCAGGGGGGTCTGCTGGAGTCAATCCCAGCCAACACAGGGCGCAATGGCGAGAAGCAAACCCCGGGCAGGGCACCAGCCCACCGCAGCCGAGTGGTGCAGTGAGAGTAATATGGAAAAAGATGATCCACTGTGGCAACCCCTAAAGGGAGCAGCTGATTGAAGAAGAAGAAGAAGAAGAAGAAGAAGAAGAAGAAGAAGAAGAAGAAGAAGAAGAAGAAGAAGGTGCAGTGAGAGTAACAACGCTAAAGCTGCTATGGTATTTGGAATAGTTTGGCCATTCCGTGGACCATTATATTGTTAAAGGTTAATTACAATCAGATGCCTTAAACTAAGAAACAATATGCGGTTAATTTCAGTGTATTTATAAAGCCGCGTCAGGGATGTGGATCTATAAAAGAAAGGGAAACCACACTGGAAGAAAAGCACTGCTTTGATGCTGGGTTTGCAAAACCAAGCGGAGAACTTGCATACACCAAGCATTTAGCAGGCATGAAAATGTATGTGGCTTTACGCCAAGTTTAGGTTTTATACATTGCAATTTAAGCATGGAAACAGGAGTACGCAACATCTTTGTGTGTACGCACCGTTTATACATGAGGTTCCAGATCTCAATGGGAAACAAAACCGTATACTGATATGGACTGGGAAATGTGTTAGGAACGAAAGGATGCCACATTGTTTGATGGAAATGAAAATTATCAACCTACAGAGGACTGAATTCAAAGACACCCCGAAAATGAAAGTGAAAAAAATGATGCGGCAGGCTAGTCCATTTTGCTGAAATTTCATTGCAGCAACTCAAAATTGTACTCAATAGTTTATATGGCTCCAACGTGCATGTATGCATGCCTGACAATGTCGGGGCATGCTCCTAATGAGATGATGGATGGTGTCATGGGGTATCTCCTCCCAGATATGGCCCCGGGCATCACCAAGCTTCTGGATAGTCTGAGGTGTAACCTGGAGGTTACAGATGTACCGAAACATAATGTTTCAGAGGTGTTCTATTGGATTTAGTTCAGGCAAGTGTGGGGGCCAGTGAATGGTATCAGTTCCTTCGTCTTCCAGGAACTGCCTGCATACTCTTGCCACATAAGGCCGGGCATTGTCGTGCACCAGGAGGAACCTAGGACCCACTGCACCAGCATAGGGTCTGAAAATGGGTCCAACAATTTCATCCTGATACCTAATGGCAGTCAAGGTGATGTTGTTTAGCCTGTAGAGGTCTGTGTGTCCCTCCATGGATATGCCTCCTCAGACCATCACTGACCCACCACCAAACCAGTCATGCTGAATGATGTTACAGGCAGCATAACATTCTTCACGGCTTCTCCAGACCCTTTCACGTCTGTCACATGTGCTCAGGGTGAACCTGCTCTCATCTGTGAAAAGCACAGAGCTCCAGTGGTGGACCTGCCAATTCTGGTATTCTATGGCTCATGCCAATCGAGTTCCACGGTGCCAGGCAGTGAGCACAGGGTCCACTAGAGGATGGCGGGCCATCAGGCCAAACTCATGAAGTCTGTTTCTGATTGTTTGGTCAGAGACATTCACACCAGTGGCCTGCTGGAGGTCATTTTGTAGGGTTCTGGCAGTGCTCATCCTGTTCATCCTTGCCCAAAGGAGCAGATACCGGTCCTGCTGATGCGTTAAGGACCTTCTACGGCACTGTCCAGCTCTCCTAGAGTAACAGCCTTTCTCCTGGAATCTCCTCCATGCCCTTGAGACTGTGCAGGGAGTCACAACAAACCTTTAAGCAATGGCACGTATTGATGTGCCATCTGGGAGAAGTTGGACTACCTGTGCAACCTCTGTAGGGTCCAGGTATTGCCTCATGCAACCAGAAGTGACCAAATGCAAAAATAGTGAAAAACAGTCAGAAAAGATGATGAGGGGAAAATGTCAGCGGCCTCCACTTGTTAAACCTTTCCTGTTTTGGGGGTCGTCTCATTTTTGCCCCTCTAGTGCACCTGTTGTTTATTTCATTAACACCAAAGAAGCTGAAACTGATTACCAACTCACCTTTGCTACTGAACTGACCAGATCAATAATCCCGGAAGATTAATTGACTTAATGCTATACTCAGATTAAAAAGTGCTCCTTTAATTATTTGAGCAGTATACAGTATATTGTCATAAGAATAAACCAGAGGCATCAAAAATGTTTTGGTGGCAGCCACCAGTATATTATGCCCTGGCTTGAAATGGGTAATTTATTGTGAGTTGTTCACAGGTCAGAGTCCAAAACAGAACTGATTTAAGGCTGCAAAGATGGCGGCTTTAAATGCCGAGACAGAAAGTGACGTCATCAGGGCATACACAGGAAGTGATGTCATCTGGACCAGAGTGTGTTATCATTGGCACCTGAAATGGAAGTGACATCATCGGGACTGGAAAGTGATGTCTCAATTGGCAACACAAATGGAAGTGACATCACCATATGCAGTGGAACCGTGCAGGATTTCTCATGAATGCTATACAGAGGATTGAGAGAGAAAGTCAGTGTGCCTCACCACCCCCTGGTCTGACATGGAACTACTGTACTATTATTATGGCCCTTTGGCTGCCTCCTAATCGTACTGTGTGACAATATATATATATATATATATACTACTGACGCCTGCCGTAGCATACTTCTTGAAAGACGCAGTTCTGAATAGGTGTTTTGCTGAAGACAACAAATAATGAGTCAAAAGATCTAACCCTAGAAAAAGCCACGTACAAGAATAGTTTTGTTGCATGTATCTTGGACTTCCTGGAAATGTGGACGGTAATATGATCATTTCGACCTATACGTACGTTGTTATTTTTATCAGCCTTTGCTTGCAATGGATCTGATAGTCCTTTGTATTGTTCCATGCACAGATCTTGTTGATGTAATCTGAGATAGTTGAGATGTGCGCCCGTGTTTTAACAAACGCATCTACGAAGTACTCTTGGAATACCTTGCAGCTGGAGTGCAAAATACTAAATGTATTCCTTATTGAAAATCTGTGCTTGGAAAATTGGCATTGAGTAAGCCTGATTCGGTTGGCGGTTCTTTTATCGGGAACATGTTGTAAACCTTTGTGCCAGCCAATGTCTCCGTAAGGGAATAAAAGTGGGTAAACCATAGAATCGCAATTCATATTGAGCGTGGAAATCTGTTTAAAGAAGTTGCCTTTGAGATAGAGGCAAACGTCCCTTACGGCAGGGGGAATCACCATCTTCTCCGACGAAAATCGCTGCAAGATCGGTGTGACATGTCTGGATATTATATCGTCGTAAATCCTGCCCAGGGTTTTCCTTGAAAACCATTCGTACCGATGCTGTTGGATTGGACTGAGCGATTGCATACATTTGTTTGTATGATTTAGCAAAGGGATTGATGATTCTGAGCATGGAATCTAGCTGGAGAAGTAAAATTTCGCTGCATGCAGAGTTGGCTTTATTTTGTAAGCGTAATTCAGTAGCTTGCACTGTGTCAAAAACATACAACTGTCCATATTCTGGAGAGGTAGAAATGTTAGCATATATTGG
This sequence comes from Polypterus senegalus, assembly GCF_016835505.1. Lineage (NCBI taxonomy): Eukaryota > Metazoa > Chordata > Cladistia > Polypteriformes > Polypteridae > Polypterus > Polypterus senegalus. The sequence goes on from NC_053166.1 coordinate 51,944,112, forward strand.
AGAGATTTGGTGATAAATGTGCTGGTGTATTTTAAAACAGTATGGTCTGTGGCCAGGAGGCTGAGTTATCTGTGCACCCATGGAAGCAAATGCTAGGGAAGATTTGTATTCTTCAATGTGTTCACGATCATTTTTTATCTTCTTTGTTTGCTGTGTAAGAAGCTGTTGTAAAGACACAGGTGGCTCCCGCAAAGGTGGTAAAGCTACTTTACCGTCGTGGCAGCACCTCGAGTACTTGTTGAATGTATTACGCCCAACAGGCCAGTATAGTGCATGACAGTGTTTGCACTGCTGGTCTGGAGTCCCAATGTTGTACTCTTGGACGGGAAGATAGGAATGAGGTGAAGAAGTACCTGTGGTAACAAGAAGAGGATTGTGTGTATGTCTGCTGAGACTGCGTTGGTCTGGAAACGTTGCTTTGCAGATGTCGTATTGCTAGACTTGTGAATGAGTTATGTTGTGTTTAATCAGACAATCCTGTGTAGTGAACTTCTTATTGCATTTCTGGCACTCATATAGTTGTTGGGAAGAATGCCTCTTCTTGCGTTTAGCAAGTGAGGTTTGCGTTTGAAAAGTTTTGTTGCAGGAATCGCACTGGAAGAATGTGTTACTGGAGTGGGAGTCAGGTGATTTTTCAGTGGAGTGAATTTTTGTGTGTTTGTGAAGATAGTTCTGCGTTGTGAAATGTTTTGTGCAAGTGTGACACTGAAACAATTTGTTGTTGCAGTGAATTTTCTATTTTTGGCAAGGCTGTGTTTTGCTTTGAAAGGTTTACTACAAATGTCACAGAGGAAGGTTGTACCAGTAGACGAAACTGTAGTGTTTTGTGGAAGAGAAAAATGACTGAGGACTGATGTGTTGGTGTTATCAGACATTATATGCTGCTGTGAAGATATGCTCAGAATCGGTAGGAGGGCTTCATAGTGGCGAAGAGGATGAATAGGAATCAAGAAATGCCATGGCTCCTGCGTGTGGGCAGGACCGGTTTTGAAGAGGAGCCGCAGGCAGCGTGGGGAAGGGTTTGCAAAAGGACAAATAGGAATCAAGAAATGCAGTGTCGGCTGTGTGTGCGCAGGACCAGTTTTGAAGTGGAAGCAGGATGAACAAGAAGAGAAATATATATAAGAGATTGTGACCTGGGGGGCTGATCGCACCCCTAGAGGAAACAGACGCTCCTGGGAAAATCCCTCCTAATAACGCTGACCTTCACATTGCTCCCTTACTTCCAGCTGCTTTGTCACACGATATGCTTCCCGCGTGGTACTCCTCATACTTAAAGGCCTGAATAGCACCTGTTAGTTTTGAATTGTTTTGCTTCTTTCCTCTCTGACATTCCCTGCTCCAAATGTGCACTCGTTTGAAGAGGAAGATATGTTTGCATACTTTTAACTGTGAGATGAAACTGTCTTACCTGTCAAGGAGCACGTTTAAACTTTTGAAAGAGACATATGTTTGTTTGCAGTGTTTGATTAAAGTTCCTGTCTCTACAACCTCCTCTGTTTCTGTGCAAATCTGTGACACAAGCATGACAATATATATATACTGCTCAAAAGAATTAAAGGAACACTTTTTAATCAGAGTATAGCATAAAGTCAATGAAACTTATGGGATATTAATCTGGTCAGTTAAGTAGCAGAGGGGGTTGTTAATCAGTTTCAGCTGCTGTGGTGTTAATGAAATTAACAACAGATGCACTAGAGGGGCAACAATGAGATGACCCCCAAAACAGGAATGGTTTAACAGGTAGAGGCCACTGACATTTTTCCCTCCTCATCTTTTCTGACTGTTTCTTCACTAGTTTTTCATTTGGCTACAGTCAGTGGCACTACTGGTACCATGAGGCGATACCTGGACCCTACAGAGGTTGCACAGGTAATCCAACTTCTCCAGGATGGCACATCAATACGTGTCATTGCCAGAAGGTTTGCTGTGTCTCCCTGCACAGTCTCAAGGGCATGGAGGAGATTCTAGGAGACAAGCAGTTACTCTAGGAGAGCTGGAGAGGGCCATAGAAGGTCCATAACCCATCAGCAGGACCAGTATCTGCTCCTTTGGGCAAGGAGGAACAGGATGAGCACTGCCAGAGCCCTACAAAATGACCTCCAGCAGGCCACTGGTGTGAATGTCTCTGACCAAACAACCAGAAAGACTTCATGAGGGTGACCCAAGGGCCCCATGTCCTCTAATGGGCCCTGAGCTCACTGCCCAGCAGCATGCAGCTCGATTGGCATTCGCCATAGAATACCAGAATTGGCAGATGCACCACTGGTGCCCTGTGCTTTTACAGATGAGAGCAGGTTCACCCTGAGCACGTGACAGAAGTGAAAGGGTCTGGAGAAGCCATGGAGAACATTATGCTGCCTGTAACATCATTCAGCATGAGCAGTTTGGTGGTGGGTTAATGATTGTCTGGGGAGGCATATCCATGGAGGGTCACACAGACCGCTACAGGCTTGACAAAGGCACCTTGGCTGCCATTAGGTATCAGGATGAAATCCTTGGACCCATTGTCAGACCCTATGCTGGTACAGTGGCTCCTGGTGCACGACAATTCCTGGCCTCATGTGGTGAGAGTATGCAGGCAGTTCCTGGAGGATGAAGGAATTGATACCATTGACTGGCCACCACACTTTCCTGACCTAAATCCAATAGAACACCTCTGGGACATTATGTTTTGGTCCATCCAATGCCACCAGGTTGCACCTCAGACTGTCCAGGAGCTCAGTGATGCCCTGGTCCAGATCTGGGAGGAGATCCCCACAACACCATCTGTCATCTCATTAGAAGCATGCACCGATGTTGTCAGGCATGTATACAAGAACACAGGGGCCATACAAAGTGCTGCGTATAATTTTGAGTTGCTGCAATTAAATTTTGGCAAAATGGACTAGCCTGCCACATAATTTTTTCACTCTGATTTTTGGGGCGTCTTTGAATTCAGGGCTCTGTAGGTTGATCATTTTCATTTCCATCAAACGATGTGGCATCCTTTCGTTCCTAACACATTACCCAGTCTATATCAGTATAGATATCCAGGAGGATTTCTTTTTCCCATTGAGATCTGATGTGTTTTCAAAGTGTTCCTTTAATTTTTTGAGCAGTTTATATATATATAAATATATATATATATACATATATACTCTAAATATATATAAAATCCTAAGCCTAAAAGTGCAACAATTTTGTGCAATGATTTTATGTGACTTTTTATGCCACTTTTTTGTCACACTTTAAATCGAGCTTATTTTAAAACTTTTTTGATCGAGTAAACTTTCTTTCACAGGAACAAACTATTAAAAAAATTTATCTATTCATAACACCAATGTTTGTATTTGTGTGATTTAGTTAGCTGAAGGTTGAGTTACGATGACCCATTGCATACCTCTTTAGTTTCCACGTGATTTTTCCTGTCATTTTTTTAAAAAAGGTTTTTTTATCTATAAGAATGTAAATTAAAACAAATGGATTGTGTATTTAGTCTCTTATAAATACTCATCGAGCATAGTGGGCCTCAGTTTAATGGGAATACAGTACTCCAATCAGTAAGAGGGTAAATATTTTATTCTCATTTCATGATTTTTACTCAGTTAAATAATAATTAATTTGTCTTTTACATATTTATATAATTTCATGATTTTGACTCCAATAAATAATATTTTTTCTTTTGTACATTTACAGATTTTACTAATATTCTGGCAGCAACTGGGGGTTATATATATTAGGAATGTCAAACAATTACATTTTTTAATTACAATGTGAAAGTGAATTTTCAACCAAGATAGTTTTGTTTGCATGGTGATGTTATTGCCATCGCCCTCTTAGCTGCTCAACTTCAAAGACGTGTGGCTTTCATATAAATTCTTGATATGAGATACAATCATCCCAGTAGAAACGAATGTGCAAAAATGGTCAGAACTTGCTATCTGAAAAGTGTCTCTAAGCTCTCTATTTATTTAGAGGTCTATATTCTGATGCAATCCATTTTGCAATAGCCATATTATTGCTTTAGATTTTGTTTCATTTATAGACTTTAATTGAGCTTGCCTTGCATTAGACTTTTTAGTAGTGTCAGATTTGCTCTTAAATAATAAACCAAAGAGACTGCTTTTCTGTGAAAATTTAATTTGCCAGCACTAAGTTAAAAAATATTGACACTTTTGTTCTTTGAACCATGTGGGAGAGTTTTCACTTGAAAAGAAACACTCTTTTTCAGCCATTGATAACAGACTGCCTAGACAGCGAGGGGTGTGGAACTACACATACACTGGGACACCTATAGGACATGTTAGCATCAACTTTCAAAGCTTAATAAACATTCTTTGCTTCAGAAAAGCTGTAGTTCTATTTCTCCATTACTTGCTCCCTTAAAAGGGCATTTTTGTATAATTAAATATTATTTTCTTAATTTTTTTATTTTTTACTTCTGGCAGTGTACCGCTAACCTTTGTACCATTGCAATGTGTTTACTGGACTTGAACTGCCTACATTTTAATAAAAACTTTAAAAATGGGCTTGTTCTAAAACTTTTGACCTGTAATAAGTATATATTTCTATATAATACGTTACCATGGCTGTTTGTTTGTCTGGCCAGGATTTTAAATCACCTGTAGCTTGCAAACCATTTGGCCTTGACCTGTGTGACAGATAGGGGATGCTGTCGTCCCCTTGAACCCTCAGATCAGACACCAGATAAAAGTCCAAATAATGGATTTATTATAATAATAATGTGTACAAAGCACCCTCCTCTCCACAATACTCATATAAATCACCAATATAATAACCAACAATCAATCCTCCACTCTCCCAGATGCGTTGCCACCCTTCCTCCCGACTCAGCTCCTCCATCTGGGATTTCCCAGAGTCCTTTGATTGATCATTTCCGGCACCGCCGCGAGTGGCAGCCATTCCAGCAGCTCTGTATGGACATTGTAGTTCCAGTAAGAACAATATGCTGCTATGCTAACAACAAGCCATGGATTACAAGTGACATCAAGGGCCTTTTGAACAAGAAGAAAAGGGCTTTTAAAGGTGGTGATCAGCATGAGCTCAAGCACATTCAGAAGGAACTCCGAGTCCAGCGCAGGGCGGCGAAGGAGCAGTACAGGAGAAAGCTGGAGCAAAAGTTGCAGAATAACAGCATGAAGGAAGTGTGGGATGGGATGAAGATTATCACTGGCTACAGCTCAAAGTGGGATGCCACCATCGAGAGAGACGTGGAGAGAGCAAACCAAATGAACAACTTCTTTAACAGGTTTGATCACCCTAACCCACTCTCACCTCGGAGTACTTCATCCTCCAACCATCCTTCTGCTGATACCAGCATAGGTGAGACATCCCCACCCACAATTACAGCAGCACAGGTGAGCAGAGAGCTGAGGAGACTTTGTGCCAGCAAAGCAGCGGGTCCAGATGGTGTATCGCCACGGCTGCTGAAGGCCTGTGTGCTGGAGCTGGGGAGTCCTCTACAGCGCATCTTCAACCTGAGCCTGGAACAGGGGAGAGTCTCGAGGCTTTGGAAAACATCTTGTATCACTCCAGTCCCAAAGGTATCATGTGATGAAGACCATGGAGCGGCTGCTGCTTCACCACCTGAGGCCACAGGTCCGCCATGCCCTCGACCCTCTGCAGTTCGCATATCAGGAGAAGGTGGGAGCGGAGGATGCCATCATTATATGCTACACAGATCCCTCTCCCTCCTGAACAGAGGCAGTGGTGCTGTAAGAATTATGTTTTTGGACTTTTCTAGTGCCTTCAACACCATCCAACCTCTGCTCCTTAGGGATAAGCTGACTGGGATAGGAGTAGACTCACACCTGGTGGCATGGATCATGGACTATCTTACAAACAGACCTCAGTATGTGCCTCTTGGGAACTGCAGGTCTGTCATTGTGGTCAGCAATACAGGAGCACGATACGATTCGGAGTCCTGCCACGTACAAAAGTTCGCTGATGACACTGCTATTGTGGGCTGCATCAGGAGTGGGCAGGAGGAGGAGTACAGGAAGCTAATCAAAGACTTTGTTAAATGGTGTGACTCAAACCACTTACACCTGAACACCAGCAAGACCAAGGAACTGGTGGTGGATTTTAGGAGGCCCAGGCCCCTCATGGACCCCGTGATCATCAGAGGAGACTGTGTGCAGAGGGTACAAACCTATAAATACCTGGGAGTGCAGCTGGATGACAAATTGGACTGGTCTGCCAATACTGATGCTATGTGTAAGAAAGGTCAGAGCCTACTATACTTCCTTAGAAGGTTGGCGTCCTTCAACATCTGCAATAAGATGCTGCAGATGTTCTACCAGACAGTTGTGGCGAGTGTCCTCTTCTAAGCGGTAGTGTGCTGGGGAGGCAGCATAAAGAAGAAGAACGTCTCAAGCCTGGACAAACTGGTGAGGAAGGCAGGTTCTATTGTAGGAATAAAGCTGGACAGTTTGACATCTGTGGCAGAGTGACGGGCACTAAGGCAGGGTGGCCGTGCGGTATATGTGTCATCCCTACCACCTTCGCCGTCACTTCCCCTACCTCTTCATATCTTAAATCATTCTTGAGGCAGATTGAAGACTTAAGTGCCTGCTTAAGTCAAAAATGAAAGAAAACGTACTAAGTAATTGCAACACAAACACTGACTTAATCAGTTTTAACATGAAAAGATGCTGACGAAAGAAGAGAAGAAGCGGGCCTCTAGGGTGGAGAAAAGAAGAGCTGCTCAGGAAGCAGCAAGCACATCAACCTCTGAGCAAACAAATGCTAAATGTACAGAGAAAGAACATGAAAACTCGGAATGCTCAAGTCAAGTGTATTCACTTCACGTTATCATGAAGTGCGCCATTACTGGTATGTATATAACACAGCATCCTCAGTACATGTATAGAAGGTGCAATTGGCTACTGTCTGGCTACAGGGTGGACTACAGTCAGATGCTTTTGATCTGTTAAGAGTCTTCAAAGCAAGCTGCCCTTGCAAACAAACAGCTTGCTTGTGCCACGCTGCTTCTTGTACGTGGGCCTCCACACCATCATCTGGACTAAAGCAGTTAGATGATGCACTGCCAGATGTTAGAGGGCTAGTTTTCCTTAAAATGATTTTACTGACTTAAGCTCTTTCCCACAATCACTAAATGTAAGAAGGATTTTGCTGCTTATGGAGTTTATTAGACACCTCTTCTTCAAGCAAGGATGATTTGTGTCTTGCTGTGAGGACAAGAAGAAGGCAGCAGCTCAGCTACAAAAAAAAAAACAAATCAAACAATGCCATGTTAAGCTTTGTTTTTTTCAATAAATCAAAAGATGAAAAGCAGAAACACCCTGAAAACTGACTGCACATGTCTGCAAAGAAAGCTCTGAGGAAGCCTTCAAAGCAAAAATGCCAGAACTCAAGCAGGCAACCAGTCAGCAGGTGGATGGGATAGTAAAGATGAAGAGGCAAAAGTACAAACAGAGAGAGAGGTTGAGACAGGACCTAGTAAAGAATCAGGACAGTGAGCAGAATACCTGACAAATGAATGAAGAGCCATAGGGTGGCTGAGTGGGCAAACGGACAGGCAGTTGGATGAGGAGGCAAACATACAGAGGAAAGAGCAAGTAAGGAAGTACACTTCTATGAAGAAATGGGCAAGGGAGAAGATTAAAAGTTAGGAAAAATTCTGGTGAGTTAGTACAGCCAGGCAGTATGATGTAATTTTTAAATCTATGGATTTCAAACCTTGAGTTTGTGGGCTCAATCCCACTACTGTGTGACCATGAGAAAGACACTTCACAAAAAACAAAAGGAATGTAACTAATTGCATCGCAAGGTACCAGCCAAATAATAAGTAGCAGTTATAATAAAAATAAAGGGCCATACATAGAGACAAAGAAGCAGAAGAAGTGGCTAACACATGGACAGTTAAATAAATAAACACGCATAAATGGAGTCACACAGAGAGGTGGGCAAGGAATGAGTTAAAAATGCAAGAGTTGGGGTCATGCAGGCAGACTGGGCTGGGAGAAAAAGCAAGAAGATGAATGTAGAGGCAAAAATGCAGGGCTAAGATATGTTGGCATGGGATCAAATAAACAGACAGGAGAGCGAGACAGATACTTGACAAATGAGTGGGAGCTATGGAGACAGGCAGAAGATGGGTGAAGTAGCAATCTGTTATGCTATAGCCACGGTCTCTTTCCTAGCTCAAACTTCTTTTCTCTTTATTTTATATGTTTGCCATCTTTTGAATGATGTTTTGCACATTTTGTTATGATGTGCTTTTCTCCCAAAACTCTAAATTACTCAGTGTCTCCAAAAACCGGGATTCTAGGACTAGAAACACAAAGGGAGAAAGGGAATCATGAAACCCATTTTGTTATGCCGTGCACAAGGAAATGCTGATTGAGGAATGGGGATGAACAGGACAGGAAATGTTAACCGAAGCCAAAGTCAAAACCAGAGATGTGTCCTATCATTCATCACGACCAAAATGCTAATCACAAAATCGGTGTATAGAAGAAAAGTAAAGAGTTTGGAACCAGGAATACTCAAATACCTGGAATACACACAAACACACAAAAGGTTATCGTTAGAGATATCTGTACACTCAGATAATGACTTGTCTCATGCATTGCTTGATATTGTTGAGTACCAACTGACACAGTCTTGTAACAAAAGTACACAGAATGGTGGAGAAAAACAAAATTGCAGGAAAAAGGCAATTTATTTTTGTTAATAACATAAAATAATCTCTCTATTATATAAAAAAATTCTGGGACGAGACAAGACTTTTTAGCCTGGGATGACTTTGCCCCACAACGACTTTGAACCAAAAGAGTTAACCACACCCGGAGATGGAAATAAAAGTCAAAGAGTAGATGACAAAGAAGAATATTGTAAAGAGGTTCAAAAATGTTGGCGCGATACACATGCAGAGCAGGTTAGAGATAATGAAAGTACTAAAATTCGAAAGTCTCAAAAAAATGATAGTAAAGATTGCATTAGTGCAAACAAACGGAAATTATTAGTCGGTGAAATAACGGAACAGTGCAAAGAGATCGGATATACGGACATAGGTGATATGACAGAAGTATGTAGATATTGTTCGAATTTAAACTTAGATTGCCTAATTCGTGTTGTCATCAGGGAAAAGTAGAGTCTCTTCCCAATGAAGAGGCATATCTGCGAGAATTAAAAGATTCGTTGTTTGTTGAAAGTGAAATCCACATACGCGAGTGGCAGAGACGCAAAGTGGCTGGCATGCAGCGCAGGCCCTGGGGGTTGGCGAGCGAAGAGAGCAGGGGGCAAAGCCCCCTAGTAATAATAATAATAATAAATGAAATGAATTAGTGAAAGTTATGATGCTGTGCTTCAGAAACAACAAACAAAATGGGACTACTATATATGAAAATAAACTGAAACAACCAAGCAGGGACTTTTTAAAGCTCAAGGGATCATACACACCCTTGGCCCAAGTAATGAAAACAATGTTCTTTGAAATTTTTAGATTTATTAAACAAAAATCAAAAAAAGGTAATCCAAATGGAAAACCCAAAAGCACACTTAAAATATATTCCAAAATCAAAGCAATACATCAAAAACCAGAAAATCAAAAGAAGTGCACCAACAAACGATGGAATCCAAAATTCAAGCTGAACAATAGAAGTTCTCAGTAATGCAACAGCACAAGCACTGAGGCTAACTTGAGCTTATATAGTCATGGAGCAGTCCCACAACTGCAGTGTTAGGCAGCTCTGCCATTTTAGGCTTAACTTAAAGAGGACACGGAAAATAATTTACAGAAAAAACAGCTTGGTCAGCTGAAATCAGCATACAAAATATTCAGTACAAACAATAAATATGAGTAAGGGAAGAAGACAAAAAAAATGTCTGAAACATGAAAACAGAAAAAGAAAGGAACCTTAAGCCAGGCCCTGCCTTTAACATACTACAGTCAGCTGGCAAAAGGATGTGGAGGCAAACATGTGGGGCTAGGTGGCAGATAAGGAGATGGACTGACAGGTAAGGGAACAGGTAAATCGAAGGAAAGGGGGCATGCAGGCAAGGAAGACATGTAAACTAACAAACAGCCATGCTAGCAGACGTACCGTTGGATTGGAAGTGCTACCTGACAAGAAAGCAGAGGATTACATAGGCAGCAAGATGACGTCTAAGCAGCAGGTCAGATGGATATTCTTGTAAATACATCTTGGGAAGAATGAGTAGGCAAGCAAGAAAGGTGGTGGGAAGAGCTGAACATTTAGTTACTGAATAGAAAGGGGGCTTTACATTTGAACATGAAGGTGGTTTGAATGGAATGAAACACAAAAGAAAAGTGCCTGGGTGGGCTAGAGAGAGGAGGGGAGTGTTGGGCAAGGCATGTGAAATTGCTGGCATGCAGGGAGTCTGATAGATCACTTGGAGGACGTGGTAAGAAATACTAAAACAGGAGTTTTCACATGAGATGTGAGGCACTTGAATGACTTTAAATGGAATTTGAGGTTATCTGCCCAAGAGGTGGGTCGCAATTATAGCCTGAAGATTGTGCATTCCCCCTTAATAGGGGGTGTTTCAGAATTGAATGGCCTGAAAAATGTAACAAACTTAGAGCCAGAGCCACTTTCTGTTATTAATTAGCTTATAAATACTCTGTAAAGATCAGGGCACAGACGGAAGAGGGGGTAAAGAAAGTACAAAGGCTTTAAATTGATGTACCACTTAGGCCTTAAAAAGCCTTAGCACAGCTCTGCCTAGGAGGCACATTTTCCTGAATTGCCACTTGCACAAGCCGGTGTGAGCTATAGTGGTTCCCAGTGGTCTTCTATCCTGGTCATACTCAGATGGACAAATCACAAAGTTGTACTGCCATTTCCCTGTCTGTAATATTCTCTATGGTCAGGAAAATAAATTTAGAAAAATATTGGTGCAGAAAACGTGTGACCTGACCAGGCATGTCATAAAATGTAATTTGTGGCTTGCTTGTTTTGATCTCCGTCTTTATCTCATTTATTAATTTCCTTCATCCATTAACTTTCTTAATTCATACTCTCCATTGCTTCAGAGCCTACCTGCAACAAGGCAGGAAACAAACCCAGAATAGAATGGCAGTCGGCCATTTAATAAACTCACAATCAATTTAGATTTAAGTCCTCAGAGGAAACCTGTACCAACATCAGGAAAACACTGTATAAACTCCACATAGATACGGGAAAAAGCTGCGAAGCAATGCATGGTTCAAATGCTGGTGGATGACCTTTTTAGTTTCTATTCATCTGTGTTATTTAAAACACTTTCTACTTTGCTTTATTATTTTATTATTTCACTGCTTGACAGCAAAAAGAAAGGTCAAAATGAAAAGCAGATAGCCTTTGTCATGTCATACCACTGCTAGCCAGGAGGTGGCAATAAAAGTGAACGGACTTATCTTAGATTTCAACATCGAGGCACTGATTGATAAAACGGTTTGGACAAAACCTGCAGGTTTTTATTCTCCAGTTGTGATTTGCCTTTTGTTTTCGAATTTCCTTATTTGAATAACCATTTTAGTGTTCAGTTCCAAGCTGATAAATGAATGGAATGGAATATCTCATTCATCCAGTCATTTTCTAGCCTTTCTATGCAGTTGAGAGCTTTAGGAAGCTGCTTTGTGTCTCAGCAAATGTTTGCATGATCTTGCACAAAATGTCAATATGGTACAGCATAGGAAACAAGGACAGTCACCTCATCTGCTTATCTTTGGGATGACAGAAGGCACTGAAAGAAGGTACAACTTACATACAGTTGGGGCCCAGACCTGGAATTTTAAGACTCCAGAGCAGGAAAGGCAGCAAAAAGTGAAAACTGCCTTTTGAAGTTAAGCTTAAAGTCTGGCTTGATTATTTGAGGATCTTATTTGAAAACAAACCACATTCAGTTTTCATCTTCCACAAAGTCTTCACAAGGTGGTACAAAAATAGGTATTGAATCTGTTGCTTCAGGGCTGCCAGTGTAGCTCTGTGATGCCTAGACCAAAAAGACTACGAAGGTTCAATGAGGATGAGCCTTTACACTGGATCTTCTGGTTAGAAAGATGTTTACTAAATGATTTCAGGACTTAAGGAAAGTCTCAACAAGCAAATTTAAGTGATGTCAAGAAAAAAAGTTAGCGAGCTTTAGTGGCAGCAGTTTTTTTATTGTAGCACCAATGCAGAGGGTTTGAATTGTGGAGAAGTGCAGACCAATATGAAATACTGGGAGTGTCAGGAATAAAGGAAATAAGCAGAGGAAGAGATACAGTTCTACGATGACAAAGAAGGATGAAGGGGATTGGGCGTTGATCCCCTATGCTTGGCTTAGATGAAGTCTCAGTCAACAATGTGAAGCTGAAATCTATAGTCTTCTGATGAAGAAGTTTCAAATTCTCCTTGTTTTATTATGGAAAACACTTGCATCGCTATAGTGGTGATGGATTCATAAGACTTGTGGAAATGAAATAGTAGTTGTTGTATGTGTGGGATAGAGAGAGCTGTGCACAAAGTAATAGTGGGAAGTACTGAGTTTTTAAACATCGAAGACATTCAGTGGTGGATTGTTGATTTGTTGAGAAATATTGGGGTAGTGGAGGATTTATTGAGGTAAAATTTTAGAAAAGGATGGAGGCTGGTAAAAATGTTAGTAAGTTTTTGCACTTGACTTTAGGAAGCACAAATGAGTTTCAGTACATCCATACATTTTATAACCTGACATTATTTATTATATGGCTCAAGGATGTAATCCTAACCAGGAAGAATAGGATGTTTTTATTTAATCTTTTTATTTTCTTTTGAATATCATTCTAAAAAATGTTATGATTTGCCCAGCTCACAAAATGCTAAATCATGCAATACATCCAAAAACTAGGCTGTATGTCTCCTGTAGAATTTGATATCAGCCTGGTCAAAAACTTGAGAAGCAGACTTCACAGCCTGCACAGGCAAAAATGAAGATGGGGCAAGAAAAAAAAAGAAAAACTAAGCCTTCACAAATGGAGAGGGGACAGACATTTGGGGTATAAATGATGTTTGATGTTCTACAGAAATTTCATTTCACATGATAAGATATGAGTAGAAATGCTTGAAAATTGTAAATGTTTTCTAGACTGGTGTCAACAACAACAACAAACAAATTTATATAGCAAATTAATGTAGCTCAAAGTGCTTTACATGATGAAAAAAAGAGAAATAAAAGACAAAGTAACAAATAGAATAAGACAACACTAATTAACAGAGAATAAGAGTAAGGTCCGATGGCCAGGGAGGACAGAAAAAGCAAAAAAAAACTCCAGACGGCTGGAGAGAAAAAATAAAATCTGCAGGGGTTCCAGGCCACGGGACCACCCAGTCCCCTCTGGGCAATCTACCTAACATAAATCAAACAGTCCTCTTTGTATTTAGGGTTCTCTTGGAAGGACTTGATGATGATGGTCATGTGGACTTCTGGCTTTTAATCCATCAATGTAGGAACATCATGATGCTTTAATTAGGTGGTGATGGCGCAGATCACCACCACAGAAAACCGTGAAAAGAAACAGAAGAGAGAGTAGAGGTTAGTACAGATTCTAGAGCCACCATGAATAGTTATTATAATGAATTGAATACACAGAGTATCAGGATTAAGTGAAGGTGAAGTTATCAGAAAGCCATGTTAAAGTAATGTGTTTTCAGCAGTGTTTTAAAGTGCTCCACCATATCAGCCTGGTGAATTCCTATTGGCAGGCTATTCCAGATTTTAGGTGCATAGCAGCAGAAGGCCGCTTCGCCACTTCTTTTAAATTTTGCTCTTGGAATTCTAAGGAGACACTCATTTGAGGATCTGAGGATATGATTTGGAATATAAGGTGTCAGACATTCCGATATATAAGATGGAGCGAGATTATTTAAGGCTTTATAAACCATAAGCAGAATTTTAAAGTCAATTCTGAATGACACAGGTAACCAGTGTAGTGACATCAAAACTGGAGAAATGTGCTCGGAGTCATAGAATGGTGTTAATCCATCCAAGCATTTCCTTAACCCTCATATGAAGAGATGGGTTACAGGGCAGCTGGAGGCTCCATGCAATCATCAATATAAAAGCAGGACAACCCCTGAACAGGATACCAGTCCATCACAGGCTGAACACACGCACACACTACAGCCATTGTATCATTGACAGTTCACCTAACCTGCATGTCTCTGGACTTTAAGAGGGAACTGGAGTACTTGGAGGAAAGTCACAGGGACTTAGGAAGAACATGCAAGCTCCATGCAGGGAGCACCCAATATAAAAATCTCTTATTAAGAGACAACCCCTGTGCCACTATATTGACATGTCTGTTAATATAACTGTAATTGTAACAATAATTGTAACATAATTGTAAATAAAGCTCCAATTAAAATGAAATGATCTATCTATCTATCTATCTATCTATCTATCTATCTATCTATCTATCTATCTATCTATCTATCTATCTATCTATCTATCTATCTATCTATCTATCCATCTATCTATCTATCTATCTATCTATCTATCTATCTATCTATCTATCTATCTATCTATCTATCTATCTATCACTAGCACAAGAAAGTAAATTGGTTGCCATTGCATCTCTTTATGCAGTAGCTGAGTGGCCATGTCTACCATGATCAACACTGAAGCTGCCCCCTGCTCTTCACACAGGTGACATATAAAGAAATCTGCCCTGTTGTTTAGTTCAAATGGTAGGTTATCCTCTAATTTCAGAGTAATTTATATTACTAATTTAGACCATTTAGCAATTAGTTATCTAAATGAAGCCAGTGAGGTCAGTGGTCTCTCCTTTTTTGTACAGTTGGATGTTTTCATGTCAGATGTGCAGACTCAGCCTTATATGCTTTCTTTTTGTCGCAGCTCATAAATCTACAGAGAATGTTCTCCCATTGCCGATGTTACTCTTGGATTCTTTTCTGTGGAAGCTACATTATTTTTCTGAAGTCATTCTTATCAGCTTGCTTCTTCAGCTATCTGTACAGAGACACCAAGTTCTGCGGTCATTGTCTACAGGGTTATATAATCATAGTAACCATTATTATTTTGGCTTCATTTCCATGGAGTGTTAGTTCCTTGGAGTTCATTACAAAATTATTTGATACAAATGGTCCCACTTTATTTTAGGTATCCACTATAGTCCATGTTATAATTACCTATAAAAATTTTATGAAACTGTGCTGTTACCAATAATAAATTGTCATTAAAAATAATAAAACATTTGCATTGTTTTATAATATGTTAAAAAAGTTTACCGTCTGTTTTATAACATGCAGACTATTATTAGCTGCTTATAATGGATACCTAAACTAAAGTTAATTAATACCTAAACTAAACTGTTACCATAAAAATGCACTACTGCACAAGTTAGCCATGGCACTTTTGGAGTGCGGTTCATTGACTTGTTCTTAAATCATGTGGTAAATCGACACTGACGCATGCCAGGGTTCATTTTTAGAAGGGCTGTACTTGGCATTTCTGTGGGTTGTGAGGACGTCAACATGGAGAATGATAACGAGCAGATAAGTGATTTTCAGGATGAGATGCCAGAAACCTCCATGAAGCAGTTCACCTCATCACCAGCAGGTGTCAGTACTGACCCACGAGAGGGCTGTTCAGTCATTTTCTTTTTTTTTTTGGTTTCATTTCTCATGCCCGCAAAGGGAAATTATTTTTATGTAGAAACCCCAGGCGTATACGTGCATTTCATTTATGACATGAACACCCAGCAAGAAACCAAAGAAAGTCAAAACTCGACCCTTTGCTGCTCTCCAAGTTGGAGTTTAGTTTGGCGCAAGCTGCGCATTTTTCATTTTTTTATGGCTATTTCAACTGCGTAACCAAATAAACATATATCTTTCCCTTTTCTTTTACAGCCTCGTCCATGTGCACCTAATCTGGAAAGTGCAGTTTATTATGAAGGTGGAAATGTGCAGGTTCCAAAGTGTAGGCAGGAGGGATGAGGTCTTAAGAAAATTATTTTGGAAAGAATTTTATTAAGTATTTTCAAAACAATAGCAGGTGGCAAAAGAAAATAACGGGCACACCCAGTGAATTCTGGTTATATTTACAGGACAGGCTCTGACTGCTGCCCCATTGTTATGTTCAGCCCAACAAGCTCTAGACGTCATTGATCCGGCCACCTCACAATACACCTTAAAGCATGCAATTTTACTTAAAATTTTAGATGGTTCAGTTATTTAACTGGTAGACTGGCAGAACACTGGTGTGGTGGGAAAGTGTGGCACTCTTGCAAACCAAAACCATAAAAGAACTGGAACCTGATGATCACTGAGTCTCCCTAAGTCTTTGTGGGTTAAGAATGTGTAAATAAAAAGATGAAGAAAAGTGAGAAAAAAAAATCTTACAGTCATAAGGTCCTGAATTGCTACAATTTGGGACATTTCAGGTGTTTGAGAACTGAAAACAAAATCTGCAAAAACCATTACAGAAAGCTGTGGCCAGAAAAGCATTTGAGTTTGTGACACAGAAGATGTAGGTCTGTGTACCCTGTGCTCATCAGGGAGCTCCAAAGTTGGCTGTACACTGAAATTGTTCTCTGGTATTGTGGAAAATATAATAAAATATCTATGGAGAAAGTCATCACTTAGGGAGTTTTGCACTTTGATTTCTTTTTTGCTTGTTTGCTTTCATGGGTGCTACCTTTTTAAAGCTTCGGGCCACTCTGATTGCTACACACGGAATGCAGCATATGACTTCAGGGTGGCAGTACTATAGACATGGCCACATGCATGGGACATCCTAATCTTTTAGCAATATAAAGAAAATACACTGTGAGCATTCTTTTCTTTGAAATGTTTGACCCTGATTTTTGACCCTGAGTTTAACCCTATCCTTTAAATGTGATGGATAGTCTCTTCTCTTGCTATGTTTTGAACTCGGCTACATTTGAATATTTTTGTCATAAACTCCAGTCCTGGAGGGCCACAGTGGCTGCAGGTTTTCATTCTAACCCTTTTCTTAATTAGTGTCCTTTGTTTGCTGCTAATTAACTTCCTTTGAAGTAATTTTAATTGACTTGTTTTTTAAGATTTGTTCCACTGAATTTCTTCATCGTTCCTCTGAATTGCTTCATTTCATTTCCTTAAGCGGCACCCAAACTGACATGCACTATGAAGTGAGTGAGCCAACAGAAGACCAACTAAGTCAGGGCCTCAAACTTGAAACAATTTCACTCCAACCCGTTGCCTAATTAGGCGCTGAGTCTTGTTGTTAATTAAACACGTTCATTAATTCCATGGCTTGTTGCGGCCCTCACTGTGCAGCATACATTTCTGAAATTGTTGATTTTCTCTTTTCTAAGAGCAGTGCTAAAATGTTTTGTGGACCTGAGCAGATCAACATTCCTGAGTTCTTCGTCTTTCGTTATTTTTAGATGTTGCATGATCAACACAGTTTTCTGGTCATATTTTGGTTAATTTTGTATCTCACTATTATTTGCCAGCTAATTAAGGAAAAAGAAACAATTAAGGGGTCTGAGTCTTCAAGAGCAAGTCAACTAAAATTAAATTCAAAGAAGTTAATTAGGAACAGAAACAGGTCACTAATAGAAGAGTTAGAATGAAAACCTTCAGCCACTACAGCCCTCCAGGACTAGAGTTTGACGACCCTGCTCTTGATTAAATTACAATGTCCATCAGGACTTATATGGTAAAATCTCAATGGTCAAAACACTAAACCTTATCTGAAATTAGTTGCTTCCTTTTCTACAAAATGAAGATTAGACAGTATGCTGTGACTTCTTGTGTGCTGAATGGCATCCATTACATCACATGCAAGTCCATAGGGGTTCTGTTACTGTTGGGGCGCCTGCAGATAGAAACACAAGGCCTGTGGTATATCTAATAATGTCATTAATGAACTACAAACACTGAAAGAAAAATAAGGGAAGGCACCAACATAAACAGCAAAAATAGCAAAAAAAAAAAGAGTGAACATGAACTCCAATGCAATTAATCTTGATGTTAAGGAACTGAATCCTAGGCTTCTGAGGTGTTTTAAGACATCTGCCCCAAGGCTTGTAATGAGGCGAATTTCAGAGATGTAACAATTTGCATGTTGTTACCTGGAAGTGGAAGATACCAGAATAAAACATCAAGATGTCCACAGTCTCCATAGCACTGAGTCTGAGAGCTCAATTTGAAACCGCAAAGACTGTTCAATTATTATGAATTTCTACCTCCCCTCACCAGCTTTGGCTTTACCATTTCTATTTAAACAGAAAGAAAAAGCAAACTTCAAAATGCATGACAAATTGTGTCTCTGGTCACTTAATAATATTACATCTATTGCCTTTTTTTTAGATGGGACTATACAGTATATTCCACAGTTTCAGGAGTCACTCAGGTTTTGCTCATTGAATTTCTGGTCTCAGTTTTTAATTTTGTTAATTTCTTTTTTGTTTCTTAAACTGTTGGATATTTGACTGATTGTGTGCCATTATTTAAAATTGTATTCATTCGGAAAGGGTTGTGTATGGTTTGTGGAATGCCTCATGATTGATCGCTGTGATCATTTTAAGCAATCAACATCACTCCTCTGTGACCTCCGGTGGTGATTCTCCAAGGGTGACCACCCATGAACGACTGTTGGCATTTCACACTAAGGCTTCCTTAAAGAAAATATTTTTTAGGAACACATACAGTATAAACAGGTTCTCACAGCTGCTGACTGAATATATAGTTGTCTATGTGCAAAACAGCTGGATGTCATATCTTTCATTGCCATTAATAGTTGTATCTTTACAACCCCCTTTTGTGGCTGAACTTTTGATAGTCCTTAAAGTCCTGATATTAAGTTGTATCAACAGTTATATGCATACAAAATTTTTTTTTTTGCCCCATGTGACCCCCACCTCACACACACACACACGCACACACATTATCACCACTGTTTTGCATGAAATTTTTAAAATGTCATGTAGCCTGGATTTTAAGTCGGTTCAGCTTCAATGTACAGTGGAACCTCGGTTCACGAATGTCTCGGAACACGTACAAATCGGTTTACTACCAAAAAGTTTGCCAAACTTTTGCATCTGTTCACGACCACACACTCGGTATACGAACAAGCCAGTTTCCCTTTCGGTTTGTGTGCACCGATGATTTCTGCACGTGTTCAGTCTCTCCCTATGCATTCCCTGTGCAGCGAATGAGCAAGCGAGAGAGAGAGAGAGAGAGACACACACACACACGCACGCGTGCGAGAGAGAGAGACGGCTGGACGCATAAGGCTGAGAAGGCAGTTAAAGAATGCACCAGGCTTGTTTTTAAAGAGACAGATCCGAGCATTGTTTTAACCTCGTTGTATTTAATGAAGACTTTTTTCTATTGGATTTTAACCTCCACTTCACTTCTGTTTACAGTGATCGGTTTGTAGCGTGCATTGATGCAATGTTACTTTTCTTGGTGGTTTATTAAATTACGGATTTTTCAAATGTTCATTTTTTTCCCTGTGCTTAAATATCATTTAAAAAAAGTGTTTTAAGCGAGCGGTTCATAGCGCTATAGTGCGAACTGTTACAGTGTTAGTTTTCTCTGTTGTTCAAGGTTGTTATTCAATGTTTTTACATTTAGTTTACTATTACGCTATGCATTCTATGGTATTATTAACTATATTTGTGCTTAAAAATCTTAAAAAAAAAATATTTACATACAGTTCATACGGTCTGGAACGGATTAATTGTATTTACATACAATCCTATGGGGGAAATTACTTCGATTCACGACCAAATCGGTTTACGACCAGAGTTTTGAAACGAATTATGGTTGTGAACCGAGGTTCCACTGTACTTGTAAAATTTCACTAACCTCCTTGGAATTAAGCACAAGGATCTCTCAGGCTCGGAATTCTATGTAAATATGGTTAACCCCAAAAAGTCTTTTAGGATTTAGCCTGACTAATGCTTGGGGCAGAATTCTGTTACCATCTAGTTGATAAAATACTTTGTAATAATTTGCTGCAAAAAGTTATGAATATTTGTATGCTTTTTGCCATCAATATTTATGAGTGGAGTGGAGCCTCCAATTAAACAAAATGGCAAGAAGCAGTAAAGCCAGTTTTAGTACAAACAGAAAGCAAACCATTAGTTCAATCAAGCAATAGTGATGACAGTCTGACTAGGTTGCCAGATGTTCACACGGTTATTGAGACTGACGCATATCCATCATGGATATCAGGCATCGGCATTGTACCCTTTCATGCGTAAGTAACAGAATAAATATTATAAGAAATGTGGGCAAACAGACCTATTATGACACTGGGCTGGGTGTTGGTGACTGTTTCAAAACAAATCACACAAACGATTTGTACTAAATCTGCATTATTACAGCCGTGGACACTAGACATACCTATCCTTCTGTATTTATGTTGACATTTTGAAATTTACATGTTTCTGTTACACATAATACAATTTTTTCTTTTTGAAAAAATTCAACATTTTTGCCTTATTTTTCCAATGGTAAACATAACACTAAGGAGGTTAAGATCAGCTTGTCCACTTGGAGTAATGCCACCCCACTATAAATCCCCAAATGAAATTTTTGAAACACCATATAGCCCATATTTGAACTTAAGTTAAAGGCAACCTACAGGAAAATTTTATTGAGAATTGGTGCCACTGTTTTTGTGTGATTAGTGAACAAGCAAGCAGACAAACATAGAAAAAAAAAGAAAAAAAAACCAGATCAGATTCCATCTGAGAATGGAAAATAAGTCCTTAGTTTCCAAACAGATAACTAACATCAAACAAAGTGTAATGATTTAAGTAGAGTCATATTTATGGGGTTATTGTTTTTTTTTCCAGTTCTTCTTTCTTGTAATCTTATTTAATGTTGTTAAATCTTCATTTAGTTAAATATCATTTCAGGTATGATTAATCAGGGCATTTAAAGCTTATAGTATTGGGTTTTGTGTTCCCATGGATGATCCTCAGCAAAAAAAACAACAACCCATCTCACAGGCCTATGAGGTCCATTGCTATTAAAAGTTTGTAGGCTCCTCAGACATCTGGGGACAAACATCTGACATCTTTGTAAACCATAAAGATGTTTTACTTTCACCTGAATTCCTTGTGTACAAGACCTTCAAAACTGCCCAGGTCAACAGTCATCTGAGGTTTTAGTTTTGGTTAATTTTTCTCATTATTTATTCCTTTCCTGATGTTTTTGACAATGGTCACATAGCTATGTAGTTCCTGCAACACTTTTACAATCAACAGAGTAACAGATTGTCATGTTGTCATTTTTTGAACACCTTCTGGTTTGTACTCCTCCATGTTGCTACCTTTTATATGCATGTGGAGTCAAAATGTTGAGTTCCTGGCAGCATTTGAATAACTAGGGCCACTCATCCAAAGATAAGACATGAAAACATCTGCATTTATAGAACAAGCATTTCTATTTTTGCTAGTTACTCTTTTACACAACATTAGTTATATGCTGTTGTAACTGTGGGCTTCTTTCCCGTATACTTTAATTCCCGGGCTGGGTTTTTGTTGCTGTTCAGTTCTTTTGTTTAAAGGATCTATATATTGCTGGAAGGCACCTACTTTCAGCCTTCATATTCCTGGCTAGGTGAAGCAAGTTATTGTGAGTTTAACTATAGACTGTGACTTAGGCTCCAGTGTCCTGATAGGATTGAACTGGGACTTGTGAGTGTATAACACTAATTTTCTCCTTCTGTACCACTTGTATAATGGTTTCCCCTTTCCTGCCTCAAAATGATTCAGCAATCATTTGTTATGACATAAGCTTAGCTTTTGCAATTTGAAACTACAGTATGGAACCCTTGAAAAGTTGGTTCTGTCAAACAAACAAAATGCCCTTACAGTATAGTCTCAGGGTGTATTCACACTAGGCACGTTTGTTCCATTGCCCCCTTTCCTGCTCTCACACTCACACTGCACTCACACTGCACTCAATGTTCTAGGCCCAGGCACACTTTCGTCAAGATCATCCAAAGACAGTGTGACAGCATGCATGTCAAAATGATTTTACTTATTTTGTGGTTGTTTTGGAGTTGTGTAGGGTAGGAAAACACTCTACCATCTTACAGATTTATTGAGTGTGCAGTGCAGTGTTTTGCTGTTAATCGTGCTGCATATACAAGAAGGTTTTTATTGTAACAAATGATGCTGAGGGATGAATTAGCAGCTTTTCTTGCCAACTGCAATTCACATTCTTGTGTAAGGTTTTAACTGCTTTAAACTCAAAAGATATCGAATGAAATGAGAATTGCACTATATGACTTATCGCATCATTGACATCATGTCTGTTTTCTGTGCTTGTGCACATTTAGTGATCACACTGCTCCCGAATGCTACTGAGCCGTGCTTGGGCCCACGTCTTTCAAAGGGGCCAGGGCATGGTACGGTTGGCCTGGTATGGAGCATCACACTAGACAAACAAGCTAGACTTTTATGGGGTTACATGTGGGCAAACGTGCTTGGGCACAGAACAAATTGCCAGGGTGAGTACACACTTAGACTCAGTTCACCACAGAACAAGAAATACAGAATCTTAACGGAAATGCTTCTGAAAACATGGAGAGCATGGGTTTGAGATATCATATGACCTTAATAACTTATGTGTGGGAAATTTCCACCCTCCTACTATACACAGATGACCATATAGATCCTTGGGTCTAAGACACTTAAGGTCCTAAGTTAACACAGCTTTTTAGGCTCCTGAGACCTTTGAAGGACAGTGTATGAAAGCTCAAAGATGCGTTACCTAATAAACACAATTTTAGTTGGATGGCCACAGCATTTTGTGTTTGAGACATTCCGGATATTTCATACTTTAATGCTATAAATACTTGTCTCACATCTCATCCATACAAAGCCCATATATAGTTTTGGACATGACAGAAGAAAAAAGAAATTCAATGTCCCCAAGGCAACGAAAATACAGTACTTTGAGACTCCTGTAGTGCCAAACTTGTGACTTAACAGGATTCCAACACTTCCAGACACAAGGCCCACCAAAACCATGCATCTGAACCTCATGAGGTTATTTGCAGATAATGTTTTAAGGACTGAGACTTTTAAGGACTGCAATCCTGAAGCCCTTCCTTGAAACCAAAGACTACTTTTTTAGTAAGGGGCAGCGGTTCTTTGTGTATGTGACTCCTAAGATCCTTATTTTAAATACTTTGTGTCTCCAGAGACATTTTAGAGGTAGAGTCTGAGACTACAGAGGCCGTTCATGCTCTCTTTATTTGGATTCTGAGGCCACTGAAACCTCAGCTGACATCTCTGGCGTGTACACAGCATTTAAAGCTGTGTTTCTGAGTTTCTTGAGGTGGAGAAGCCTTTACAGCTATGGAGGCTTTATTTATGGCTTTGACGACTTGACTTCTCAAGACTGAGTGAGATCTGTCATTCAAAGAAAGCTCTGCTCATAACAAACATCTTCTCTGATGAATGATTAGAAATAAAACAACTCAGAGGTTTAATGCAGTCTGGGGAAGGAAAAAAAATCTGAAGTGATCAGAGCAATTTAATAATTAACCTAAATAAGCAAAGCCTAATGGGATACATGCTCAGCAGCTGGGTCAATTACTTGTTAAGCTTTGGAGAATTTAGATCTAATTAGACACACGTGATTGGCTGGTAGAAGTCAAGTATCCACTTCACCTTGCCTGTCACGTGTGGGGCAAGAAAGCTACTTGCTGAGGTACCTGAAAGGCCATAACAGACAAACAGTGGAGACCTGAGCCCAGGATGGAGGTGGTACCCAGCCGGGATGCCCGAAAAGACCGGAGGAGGACTTGTGCCTCCTCCAGACCTCGAGGGGGCGACCGCCCTGGGGGCCGCGGGTAAAGAGCTGGGAAGCTTGACCCTGTAGGGACCCGGGGTTACCACCAGGGGGACCCCAATACCTGGAAGACCCTGGACCTCAGCACTTCCGCTACACCAGGAAAAGGAACAGGGACACCCGGAGTGCTTCCGGGGAGACAGCCGGCACTTCCGCCACACTGGGGCGTGTCGATGGGAGATTGCCGGGAACACACCTGGAACACATCCTGGGTGCTTATTTAAAGGGGCCGCCTCCCTTCAGAGGGGGACAAGAGTCGGGTGGAAGAATTGGACAAGGTCTCTGGAGAAGGCAGGAGGCGGCCTGAAAAAGAAAAGAGAGAGAGAAGGCATTGTATTGGCCTGGACTGAGGGGTATTGGGGGACTTGTGAGCACGGACTTGTGTAAATAGATGAAAAATAAACGTGTGCTGGGTGATATGAGCGTGTCTGCCTGTTTGTGTCCGGGGCAATTTTCACAGTTGCATACAGGCAGCATAGCCACTTTGCTCTTGTCAGGTTTGCTGTGCAGATATAAATGCCTTCACCAAATAGTCACCACCCTGTGTATGTCAGCTCTTTATGTCACTTGTCAGGTAGTGCCTATAGTTGGGAGAGCAAAAGCATCTTCTGGTCATAATGTAATAGCCCTAGAACATAACTGCACTTGGGCCTGTCATGGCTAGGGAATACAGAGTCTCGGCAGAAATAAGTGACATGCACTCACTAAGCAAATTATTAGGAGCTCTAAACTAATACTGGGTAGTCTTCCTATAACTTTCAGAGCAGCCTCAGTTCTTCAAGGCATGGATTCCCCAAGATGTTAGAAACATTTCTTTGACATTCTGGTCCATGTTGACATGATTGTACAGTATTTTGCAATTTCTGGTGATCTTTCAGCTACACATTCATACAGTGTATCTCATCTTCTACCACATCCCAAAGATGTTCTGTTGGATTCAGATCTAGTGACTGAGAGAGCCACTGAAGACCACTAAACTCACCATCATGTTCCTGAAACCAGTTTGAGATGATTTTTGCTTGTGACATGGTGAATTTCCATGCTGAAAGTAGCCCTTAGAAGAATGGGTAATACTCGTGTACCTCAGCATTAATCTAGATTCATCAGATCAGGCCACATTTTGCCAGTCTTCAACTATTCAGTTTTGGTGAGCCTCTGTAGCTTCAGCTTTCTGTTCTTAGCTGGCAGAAGTGGAACCCAACATGATCTTCCTCTGTTGTAGCCCATCCACCTCAAGGTTTGACATATTGTTCAATCTGAGATGCTTTTCTGCTCACCATAGTTGTAGAAAATAGTCATCTGAATTACTGTAGCCTTTCCAGTAGGCCTGACCAGTCTTGCCATTTCAATCTGAACTGTCGTCAACAAGGAAATTCCATCCACAGAACTGTCACTCACTGGATGTTTTTTGGTTTTCACACAATTCTAAGTAAACCGTAGAGAAAGTTGTCCGTGAAAGCCCCAGGAGATCAACATTTACCAAAATACATTTTTCCCTGTTTTGGTGTTTGATGTGAATAGTAACTGAATCTCCTGACCTGTATCTGCCATGCTTTTAAACATTGCACTGCTGCCACATGATTGGCTGATTGGATAATTGCATGGATAAGCAGGTGCACCGGTGATCCTAATAATTTACTCAGTGAATGTATTTTTAAATATAACTTGTCCCATGTATTCTTCTTATTTGTATAGTGTATTGGGGCCATGTTGTATGGCGATTCTGTACTTCTGACAAAGACAGGCATAGGTAGAGGGGGTTAGGTTTAGCAAAAGCAAAATGGTGTCACTCCATACACAGCTGAACAAGGCTTCATCTTCTGGCTCAGAGGTGTTTAATGGAAGCATGCAGAATAAAGATGTGACAGATAAACGACTAGAAAATAAATGTCATTGATTGGCCTAAATGATCATCAAGTCAGTTATGGGGAGGTTTGTGTTTGGGGATTAGTTTAAACCAGCTGTGGTACCCATGTAAGATGGGGTGAAATCTAGGCAATCAACATAGACCTCAGCATTAATGTTTGTAGTGCACCATACAATGCATATGTCTCTGTTATATACCATTTGGGATTCATAAAAGCAGTGTTAATGTTTGTGATGCGCCATGTGTTGGAATGACAAATTCAATCCCTTTTATTACTAGAAGACACGACAATTGGCCAGACACACAGACAATTACCCTTTTATTAAGGTGGATATAATTGAAGCCATTGATAGTTGGTTCTCAGGTTGAAAGGAGGTGAAGGAGGAGGACGGTCTCCATAACAAGAAGTCCATTCATTATATCGTGCAATATAAATCCACTTAAGGCAATTGAAGGAATTTTGACAATGAAGACTATTCTGATGGCATTCTGATATAGGAATAAAATACCAGTCCAACACAGGACATAATCATGTACAATGGGACTTCTTTCTTATTTTATTGAATCTATATAGTACAATCAGGTATGCTACAATGAACAAACTTTGCAACAAAGTTTTTATCAATAAAATCAGGATGCTACAGTGAACAAGGAGGAATACTATCAGCCAACATGATGTACTGGGACCTTTCTGTCATGATTAGAGTGTCAGTCATCATCTTTCAAATCATTTGCAAGGTGGACGCAGTGGTAGTTCTGCTGCTTTGCAGTAAGGAGATTGTGGGTTTGCTTCCTGGGTCCTCCCTGTGTGGAGAGCGCTTTGAGTAGTGAGAATAGCACAAATAAATGTAAAGAATTATTATTGTTATTATTAAGGTTCAGTTATCAATTTAGTTCTCTTAGCACCTTTAGGAATAGAAAATGTTTTTAAATTATTCTGCTACATAATTTTAGCCAAGGGCCATCAAAATAGAGTGAGAAAGCTAATTTAATTAGATATTAAAAAAATAAATAATTTCCGAGCAAGAAAGTGAAAAAAGTGTATGAGATTTAAGTGCTAAATGTGGTAAGGATAAATCAGCAATCAGTGAAGTTTTAATAAACAAGGAAGAAATAAAATGAATATAGAGGTCGCAAAAGAAGAATTGCATGGGTGTTTAAGATTTTTTAATGCTTTTATTATGGAAAGTTTCATTATAGTTTTCACTACGGAGAGATTGCTTATGCTTTCATCGCACGTTAGATTGTTTATACTTTTTATTAAAGAATGTTCATAGTTTTCACTAAGGAAAGATTGTTTAAGCTTTGCAGATTTGCATGTACAGTGTATAAAACTTACATTAATTTAAAATTATATTTACATTTGTTAATTTTTTCCTGATTTAAATGGTTGTGTTGGATGGTGACTTGGAATGGATAACCCCTATACATATGTTTTAGTGTGTGCCAGAACAAACAGACGCTATAACGAACAAGATTGTAGAACTAGTTATGTTTGTTTTAGCATACCCCACTACATATGAATTTTGGAATCTTATTGACAATAGTCCAATAAATAGTAGGCACCTCACCTAGCATATCATGGACACGTGTACAGTATATGTATACAGTCTTGAAGCTGCATGACCCTAGAGGAAAACGGGAGCCTACTGAAAACCTCCAGGCAGCAAATTGTTAGAGGGTATACTGTATTTCTGCTAGGGCAGGTCAACATTGTTTTTCTTGTCAGTACTCCTGCTGACTCTCTTAGGTCAAAGTGTTGTCTGACAACTGTCGCCACTGGATAAACTATTCATCTTGTCCCTGTAGGCTCTTCCTGTTTGTAAACTGGAGAAAGCTGCACTCAGTATTCTTATTTCAGTTCATTTTTTCCTATTTCACTTCTACCTTCTCCCGTTTCCTTTTTTGACCTTTCTGGTTTGTATTTGAGCAAGAAGCAATTTTTTTCATTACTCTGGTCTGTTTCCATCAATGTGTTTCTGGTCAACAAGCTTGTCATCATGCAGGGGATGACATGAATTTGTCATCTTTAGGATTACTCACTTATGCTGAGTGCTGGCTGTGAAAGATATGATGAAGGGGTGCAGAGCTGGCAAGAGACTGCAGTTGGTGTGATTCATTTGGTTAGCTAATAGTTATGGTGTTGCCTTATTTAATTCTGATACCTTTTAAAAAATTATTATAATACAGTAGAACCTCTGGTCACGAACATTTCAGAACACGTACAAATTGGGTTACGACCAAAAAGTTTGCTAAAATTTTGCATCTGTTCACGACCACACGCTCTGATGGCGAACAAAAACACTGGCTGGCCAGTTTCCCTACGCACGTTCGTAAGCGCCAATGATTTCCCATTCTCTGCTTTCCATTTCTTTTGTTTGCATATACAGGGCCTAACAAAGCAGCTGATATTGCAAAAGGAGTTACAATGTTAACAAAGCAGAGGGCTCAAGTGCTGGAAGAGGTGGAAAAACTGTTGCTAGTGTGGTTGAACGAGAAGCACCTTGCAGGGAATAGCGTAAGTGAGGCGATCATATGCGAGAAAGCCAGGAAAATTCATGGTGATTTGCTGAAAAAAAAAAATCCTTCTTCGAGTGGCAAAGGTGAGGGATTTAAAGCCAGTAGAGAATGGTTTGAAAAGTTTCACAAGAGAAGCGGCATTTAATTTCCCTGTGCTTAAAACTCATAAAAAAACGTGTTTACAGCAAGCGGTTCGTAAGCGTCTACAACAAACTCTTACAATGTTAGTTTTCTCTGTTGTTTAAGGGCTTCTCAGTGTTATGCAATGTCTTTACATTTAGTTTACTATTAAACTGTGCATTCTATGGTATAATTAACTATTTTTGTACTTAAAAAATATATATATTTACATACAGTGCGTACGGTCTGGAATGGATTAATTGGATTTACATACAATCTTATGGGGAAATTACGTTCGGGTCGCGACCAAATCGGGTCATGTCCAGAGTTTTGGAACGAATTACGGTTGTGACCAGAGGTACCACTGTATCTGCTACAACTACATGACTTGATTGGCTGTTCCAGATTTCCACAACTGTTTGTGTGAAGAAAAGTTTCTTGCTGGTTTTCAAAAATGACTACTGAGACAGAGATAGCCACTCTGCTCATGCTAATGTGGAAATGCAGAGGCTACTGGTGGGTGGTAAAGGACTGCATCTATGAAGAAAAATAAGCAAAGAAGACTAGTGCAAGACTGAACTGGAAGTATGCAATGCCCCAGTGGGATTTCAAAGGTCAAAAGACCCAAAGGTAGAATGTTTAACCAAAAATATTTGATCTCTTTCACCAAAACTAAGGGTTGAAAACAAAAATCAATGTCAGAGGACAAAGCAAGGATCCTATAAACTACAAGATCAAACATGAAAATGTGCACCAACAAGGAAAGAGTTTGGATACCAAGAAGTGTATGGAGTGGACTGTACTGTCAGAATCCTGACAGGGGCGTCTTTAATGAGAAACCAGGAGATACACAATCAAACAGAATAAAAGTTGAAAATAATATATATATAAACAAACACTTTTTTAAAACCACGCTTATATTAAGTTAAAAAGTGTACTAAAAAGTAAAAAATAAGTCTCTCATACATGACTCCTAAAAAAAATAAAAGCGTGGGCGCTTTTCATTAATTAACATTCAAAAAGCACCCACACTTTTATTTTTTTTATGAGTCATGTATGAAAGACTTATTTTTTTACTTTTTAGTACTTTTTTTAACCTAATATAAGCATGGTTTTTAAAAAGTATTTATACATATATGCTGTATATATATAATATTTTCAACTTTTTAGTTTTGGGTTTGTTTTAGTATAATTTTGTAATCAATATTTTAACACTTCCTTTAATATTTCAATCTGTTACTAGTGCCATCTATTGGTGAAATCTTGAACTATTCTTTGTATGAAAATTTCATTTCTTAATTAAGATGGATTAATTTATCAATTAGTGAAACTGATTATTGATTCATGTATTGTCATCAAGTGAGTAAGTGTGCAAAATTTGTGACACTTTCTGAGTCATTCACGTTTTACATCCATGCGCCAATTCCTCTTCACCCGATCAAAGTAGTCGGCCTTCTCATACTTGGACACTTCCGCCATGTCCTGGCAATTTAAAGAAACATGGGTAAAGAGTGAAGCACAGGGACCAAAGCTGCCACTAGATAGCGCCGCAGTGAAGTTCTGTTGCAACGTGCGGCCATCTTAAGTACGGAGATGTGTGCCGAACGTTGTGTCGGTGAAAAGGTGCCCTACGGTTCACCACGAACATTTTTCTGAAGCAAACATACCCCATGACCGTCTCCTGGTCACAAAGGAGCCCCATGCCCAGTTTGGTGGCAATCGGATGCCTGGTGCAGATCTGTATGGCGGACAAACAAACAATACATACAAACACACATACATACATCGACTCTGCTTTATATATTAGATTAGCTTTTAGATATGGTTGAACCCAAGACAGCTGTAAGCAGTGAACTATTTGAAAATGACATTTTGTAATGGGTTTGTGCAGTGCCCTGTACAGCTTGCTGCTCCTTTGTGATCTGAGCCTGCATGCAGGTTAACACTAGAAAGAAAATGGCTTTGTCTGGTGAGCGACTGGACCACCCCTGTCATCCTTTAAGTTTCTCTATGTGGATTTCTTTCTGTGTGTTGGCTCAGCTGCCTGAGACCTCCATTGACATATTCAGATTCCCTTTGGCCTGGTGCCATTGTAAGCACTTTAGTGACCTAATCAGACTCAAACTCTCACTCGGATTTTGCTCTTATTACTTTAAAGTTACAGCTTCTTCAGTCATTAGGACACACATTCTGTAGTTCCATCTGCCCTGTTACCCAAAGTGGGCCCCCCACTCTCCCCCATTCAGTCCATTTATATCTATCAGCAGCATGGCCTCCGCCTCTTCTCTCTAGTGTCTTTTCACTTTCTAGTGGATGGCCCTCAAGCACCCTTTTTGGAGTCCTGCTCCCATGACCTTTATCTAACTGTACCTTTTCTGCATTCCCCTGGCATTTTCCTTCTTTTTCCCTTTTTCCTACCAGTCACACTTGTTTTTTTTAAATAAAGTCTTCTAGGCCTTACAGTACATTTATTTTAT
Source organism: Polypterus senegalus (assembly GCF_016835505.1). NCBI lineage: Eukaryota > Metazoa > Chordata > Cladistia > Polypteriformes > Polypteridae > Polypterus > Polypterus senegalus. Next base: position 51,974,918 of record NC_053166.1, read on the forward strand.
TTCATCTGTTTCTCAACTCCTTTGCACAACAGATTTGTTTAACAATCTTAATGTAGACCTTTCTCACTACTATCATGTCTCCGCTCCGATGCCAGAATAGATCAGGGGTTCCCAAATTCAGTTCTGGGGTACAACTGTGGCTGTGTGTTTTTATTCCAACCAATCTGACAATAAATGGTTTAGTCTTACTTCTTAATGATTGAATTAGTTGTTGAATTAGACTTTTTCTTATTTTGCTTTCAATAATATGTGCTTGCATATTTGCATGTAAGCAAAACTGAAATGTCCATCCATCCATTATCCAACCTGCTATATCCTAACTACAGGATCACGGGGGGTCTGCTGGAGCTAATCCCAGCCAACAAAGGGCGCAAAGCAGGAAACAAACCCCGGGCAGGGTGCCAGCCCACTGCAGAACTCTGAAATGTGTACCTATTTAATGTTTACTTTTTTCATTTGTATATTAATTGGTAATAAAAGATTTAACAAAGTGGTCCTCAAGTTCAGTCTTGCGGACTACCTTAACTGTTACTTCCCACTTTCGGCCTTTTTAGTATTATTCCAGAAATAACAAAATGGGCTTGTAAAATCTTTAGTGGAATATAACATTTGTGATTCTGACAGTGATTGATGTTGTTTTTCTTGCTTTTAAAGATTTTGCTCTTGTTATGTTCTGGTCATTTAAGCCTATTCTGATTAATTAGCTCACAAGTGAATTTTATACTGTGTGACCACTGAGCGGGTACAACCGCCTTAACCCCAACCAAGACAGGCAGGACACAGGTTTAGCACATAACATACACTTTTATTTACAGCTGGGGAGACTTCTCACAGTCCCTTTGCCACCATCTTTGGTCCTCCACACAGGCTTTGTCCTCTTCCTCCCGACTCTGGCCGTTGAATGCTGGTGACAATCCCATTTTTATAGGGCACCTGGAAGCACTTCGTGTTTGGTGAAAGTGCAGCCAAATAGGGCCATGCAAATGTCCATGCACCCCTTGGCACTAGCCATGGGTTCCAACAGGGTTGAGCTTCTATGCTGGAAACCAAGGGGGTTGCCCTTTGTCAGTCCTGGAAGTACCCTCTACCCTGGTCGTTCCATATTCAGTGCATCACAGCCGGGACCGTCTGCCACAACTGAAATAGCTGCTTTTCTTTAACATTCAGTATAATTTGCATCCACATCTGCGCTGCTTACCACTAATAGCCAGTATTTGGCTAAAATTAAGGGAGTAAACACCTCAAGAAAAGGTGAATTAACAAGAATATGGTAAAGGAAAGCGGACATTTAAAGATATGGTAAAACTGCAAATCTACTTGTAAATAAAGTGTACTAGTATATATTTCTGAATGCAAAAAAAGAGATGGAAAAGATTAATTAAATGATTAGATCAATCAGAAGTAAGAATGAACCATATATTTGTCAAACTGATTGGAGTGAAAACCCGTAAGACACCAAAGTTTGGAGCCCCTGGCATAGATGATTAGGAATGAGACGCCTCTCTTTACCGGCAATATTTAAAATGGTGCCATAGACAACATGCACCACTGCTATTTTACATTTTTAAAGAATGAAACTGAAACACACACAAATCCAGAACTGACAGACAAAAGCTGGAAACACATGGGCATGAAGACAAGAGGGCAATGCTCCTTAACTGATGGATGATGGGTGAGAACAGCCAGTGTATTCATGATTCATGGCTGCTCACCTCTACTGTATGAGGGAGCCTGCCTTGAATTTTTGGCACCGGATGTTATAAAAATTTATAAAAAAAAATCATTTTTACAATGAAAGTCATCTATTTTTTTGTCTATTTATATATTTCTATTTTTTCTTTGCATTACTACAGTTGTAATTGTATCTATGATACACTATAAATATTTTTGAATTTAATTAAAGTTATTCTAATTTCTTTACTACAATTGATTATAAAAGGTATCATGGGCTTTTTCACATTTTATTTTGTTACTAGGCTCACCCGCCTTTTAAGGCGACCGACTTTTAAGTTGACCACTTCTTAAGGCAATTCAATATGTAGATCAATTTGATATTTTATACAAACTCATTAATTTGGTTATATTGCATTTGAGCGGTATTAGTTTAATACTTGTAGTTTCTGTTATTTGTGTGATGAAATTTAAACTTTTTTTCTATTTTGAGGTCGCCCTTTTGAACCCCCCTGATATTTAGTATGCAGTGAGGCATTTGCACTCCATCAACATTAATTATTTCCAGAGACATAATTTTGTCTATTTTTCCAGCGCATCGTGCACAAAAGCAAGGGATCGATGGGAGCACTAGAACTCTGCTCACATCATGTTGCTTCGTACTGCAAGCTGCAAGTAGTAAGTCTGTGATAAGCGGAATACCGCTACGCTTTCCACTCACGGGACGGAAGGACAATTCCGACCGCTTTTATATAGTAAGAAAGAAGAAGAAAATATCGCACAGTCTGGAGTAGAAAATCATCTTTTACCTGGTAAAACGAAACTACAAATCCCATCGTGCATTGCAAAATAAACGGGGCGTGTGTGAAACTCCGCGCCTGCGTAGCACTCACGGGACGGAAGGACAATCCCGACCGCTTTTATATAGAAGGATAATTGTATATCTGAACTTTTGATCTGAGATTTTCTACCACTGATTACTGCAAGAGGCTCGCTAGTTTGTTTGTCTTTAAATTCACTTTCTGTGTCCATTTTTTCCAGGATAGTAGAGGCTACCATTGGGCACAAGGTGCCCCTCCAATATAGGGCACATTCATCTAAACCTGGGGTAGGCAATGTCAGTGGCTGCAGATTTTCATTCCAACCCAATTGCTTAATTAGAAACCAATCTTTGCCAATCCCAGACCGCATTTAATTTTATGGCTTGTTAGTTTGCAATGTAAGGTTCTTATATCGTAGATATTTTCCTCTCCAAGGATATCATCCAAATGTTTTGCCTAATCATTTCCAGGCGGTTACATTTTCTATTAAATGTTTTATCAAATCAAACAGTGCCTGATGAACACACAAAGATGTAAATGGAAACAAGCTAGATGGAGAGCTGCTGGCTGCTTTGTCATCTACATCTTATTGCTAATAAGGAGGAATTAAAATCACTGAATGCAGCTTTTAAAGATTGAAAGAAGCAATTAAGGGTGGGGAACCTTAACAAGTGAGGCCACTAAAATGGAGCATCAATGCGTCACTTGAGCAGTAAGTGCTTTATTAGCATTAATTGACTTCTTATTAAGAAACTGGGTCGGAAAAAAAAACCTGCAGCCACTGCGGCTCTCCAGGACCGACACCGCCAACCCTTGACCTAAACCAACCACCTCCCCTACCCCCCTTTATTCAATACAAATGTACCTGGCTGATTTAAAGCCTACAGTGCTCTCCAGGGATGTGAAAGTAAATGAGAGAATCAGCAAAAGAGCACAGAAAGAACATTCAAAATCCACACAGAAAGTGACCAGAATGGGATTGGAATCCATGTCCCATTGTCATCTTCATGTTACATCATGTAAACTCATTAAACTCTGAAACATGCAAAAATTTCCAAAGAACAGACCGAACGTGGCCTATTCCATGCTCTTCATCTTTGCTATGGCACACCTTAATAAGTTCTGGTGCCACTGAGTTTGCTGGGAGCCAATGGTGTGTGTGTAGCGCGTGTAGTGAGTTGATGAGTACATCTTACTCATATACTGATCGGTGCAAAGTATCAGAATTATCTAGTATATCTGCTAACAAAACCTCCACCATGAAGACAAAGGAGTAGTTGAAGGACAAGTAAATGTTACAAAAAGTAAAAAGTCATATTGACCAACTGTGAATTGGCATTAAAGAAGATTGAAATCCTTCAAAGGTGAGCAATAGGATGACAACATTAAGTATTACATTATTCCCAGTATGTTTTTTTTTTTGATTTTGAAAAGTGATTTATTTTTTATTAGAGGTGAAAAATACTTTTATAACTTTCGTGATTGTCTTTTTATGTGCCATTTTCATTGACATTGCCATTCTGCAGTTTTGGGCACTGCACAAGAAACGTTTCCATGCCTCAGTGTTTTTTTATTTATGGTCCTAATTATACATGTCTTGTCTACATTTCTTAAAATACCCTGTTACTAAAAATACTATTTTTAATTCTGTTAAAAGTCTTCACCTTTATTTGCACAGTATATCTTATTTTTAGTAATAATTTACTAGTACATCTATCTGTCATATGACTGATTAATATTCTTTTTCCAATACAGGACACTAGGAGCTGCTGCAGGTTCAGGCAGAACTGGCCTGCCAATCAAGTAGCTTTGAATTGCATATTTAATGCAGTGGGAGAAGGGGAGGAAGAAACCAGTGATGAGTGAGATAGGGTGGCACCTCTATCTAGAAGGTCCCATGCAAATGTCCAGCCATCCATCTGAGCTTTGCTCAGTTTGGACTTACTGCCAAGCATAAGTGACAAAAACGCTGTTTTGTTCTACAATATTCAAATGGGCATTTTCATGCAGCCACCGGTAACAAGGATAATGAAAGCAGATGTTGCAGCCCTAACTACGGTGCACAACAACTTTGTAATGGCTGTTTTTACAATGCTTTTATCTGCACTTACCATGTCATTAAGTGAATGGCGCTTGTTTTCGGCAGCAATTTGATCCTCGGCTACGGTGGCTTAGCTGTGGAACTAATGTCTGGCCACAGGGATCTTTTGTTGTGGTATCCAGGAAATGACAAATTAATAGTCTGTTGGTGTTTCAGCGTGAAAGAAGCCATTTATTTGAAATTGCCAAGGGTAATAATGTCGTCTTACAACTCGCCAGCCCAGTGCATTCTGGGTAATGCTTGAGAAACCAGAAGCAGCAAAAGAAACAAAGAGAATGGCAGAGATGTTTGGTATGGTGGGCCCCCATGCATCTCCTTCAAATTGTGGCTGTCCTTGTATTAGAGATAGGATGAGGATCCTCAACTGGCCTGCATTTGGAAATGAACTAACTATGAGAAAGGTGGAAGTTCTGGATGTCACAGAGTTCCTGCTGTGGTAGTTAAAGAGAGATGGAACACTCCTGTGTTGCTGCATCTGGCAGCCATAGCAACATTTTTACCTTGGCTCTGACATGTTGCAAGTATTATTACCCTTGAGTGAACTGAAGGGTCAGGGAGATGAAAACAGAAGGAGTCTCTAATCATGTTTACATGCCCACTATTTTGTTCCTTATCACACTTACTCCTTGGTGGCATGGTAACACGTCTCTGTCACAGATCTTGCATCTGGGGTTCAAATCCTGTGCCTGGTCATTGGCCATGTGTAATTTGAATGTCTGTACATGTGATGTGGTTAAGGCACTGGATTTCAGACCCTGAGATTATGAGTTTAAATCCTGTTACTGACACTGTGTGACCATGAGCAAGTCACTTGACCTGCCTGCACTCCAATTGGAAAACCACAAAGCCAATTGTATCATAAATATCATGAGTCCCCTTGGATAAAGACATCAGCCAAATAAGTAAATGTGTGCTCCTTCCATATCACTGAAGAGGTGTGGATAGCTTAATTGGTGACTTCAGATTGCTCCTGGTTTGGTTATATTATGTTACTTATTTCTAAATGGAGTTTATAGGCTTAATGAAATGAAGAAACTGGTCATCTTCCTGTGTGCATTGCATGGATTGCAGAATAATTTACAATCAGATTTGTAACACTGATCTTAAACAAAATGCTCTGCTTAGTTTCTTTTTGATCTTGAAAGTTAGGCGGGAACAGAGGATGGATCTCACATTATTCATTTGCTTCTTTTTTAAACACACTTTTTCCAATCCAGTGGGGTGTCAGAGCCTACTCTGTACAGCACTGATCACAAGGCAGGAAACGACACATGATAAGACCCTAATCCATTGCAGTGCCCACTCACTCGCTCACAAGGGGCAAATCCAGAGCCACCTGTCAATTTGAACTACATGTCTTTGGGATGTGACAAGAAACTGAAGTCCGAGGAGAAGAGTGTAGACAGACGGTAACTGGGCTGGGATTTCAATCCAGATCTCTGAAGCTGTGGGGCAGGAATGTTCACCAATAGGCCAACCAAATCTCATATCAAGATTCTACATTAGTGAGGGTTGGCAGCTGTATTTTACAAGAATCAGTCAGTCACGCTACAACAAGATCAGCGTCCACTGATAGCAGATAAAAGTACTCAATCAAAATTAGTCAAAAGGTGGATGAATTTATGAGTGAAGACGAGAGTGAAAATGTCCACAACAATTGAGTAACTTTGACCATCGATAAAAATATCTTAGCACACCTCGCCAGAACATACATACCCTCCGCATGAGTTGTGTTTGTGCTCAGCACATTTGGACGCTTAACTAAATGCCTCCTGATTATCAGACAGTCTGGCACGTATAGAAGTGCTGAGTTGGCTTCTTGTTTGGCATATTTTATATTTGGCTGAGGTAGCTTGTAAATACATACACTACAAGTTAAATGTTTGGATTGTTTATTAAGATTCCATTAAATTGATTTTAAAATATAGTCAAGATATTACTAGTGTTGCAAATGTTATTACTGATTTTTAATTTGTTATTCACATATGACTGCAAAGCCTGGTTTTCAGCAGCCATTCCTTCAATGTCCTAATGATCAACTCCCTTAGCTGAGTAATAATTAGCCACATTTACAAATGCTAATTATTTTATTATAAAAGCCTTTGTAATTACATTTGAGTCACTGAAACCTGTTATTCTGCTCATTTGGGTTGCAAGGTACTGGCATTCCTAAAATTCAGTTCTGGGCTTAAAATGGCCAAAATGAAACACATTTCTCAAGAAACATGTCCGTCTACCATTTTTTATTTTGCAGAATGAAGGTTATTCTATGAGACAGATTGCCAAGAAACTGCAGATTTCATTACAAATCTTCTCCACATCACAAGCCATTACTTTGCTTGAATAAAAGACAACATGTCCAATAAAGTTTTAACTCTTGAAGGGCATTGTTACATCACGATTAAAGCTTTGCCAGCTATTTCTCGGTACCCTCTGTGTCACCCTTTGCAGCACAGTTTTGCTAGTCACTTTTCTCAGAAAAGAAGCAGAGCCTGATTTTAAATGAAGGTTGATTAGAGTCACGGCTACCTAGACGCTTTTCTATTAAGCTGCAAGAAATGCATTACAGTTTTTATTAAATTGAGCAGAACAAGGCAGTGGCACAATCGTAACACTTTGCCATTTGCTGGCATTCATTACTGGCCTGGCGTTGCATCTTTCAAGTGAGAGAGAGGCCTGCAATGATTGTTCTCATATAATTAGATATTTGATATGCTCGTTTGCCAGTCGAGTGGCTCATTCCTCCCTAATTATACTCCCCCCTCTGAAAATCTTTTCAATCAGTCAGTTTAATTACATCTCCATTTTTTAGTGTGAGGTCCAAAACAAGGAGGTTTTCATTCTTGCTCGAAGATACTGGAATATCACAAGGGCCGCCTCATACTACACTTCATTTAGTCCCTTATGTTCTTTCCATCTCCAGCTGCTTCCCATTAAGGAGCTATTGAGATCTTCCTCTTCACTCTGGACTTTCACCAATAGCAGGCTTTGAATGAGCTATGAGGATAATGGCCAGTGAAGTGATGAAAGTAAAATAAAGTTCATGAACAATGTATGAGCAAGAGTATGGCTGTCTATTGACAAGAAGATGGCTGAAGATTTTTTCATTATTCTCCTTCACCCACTTTATTTTTATTATTAGCACCACAGCTGAATCAGAGGCAAGAATTCAACTTCCTATGAAGAAGAACGACTAAACCAGAAAATTTCAGATTTCGCTAAAAGGAGCCGGTCACATAAAGGCTCCCATCCATTTTGTAACTCACTTAATCCACTACAATTGTGGATGACCACAACATGTCCTGGCAGCCTCAGTGCAACCTAACCTAGAATCTACACATTTTTGGAACGTTTTTAGGAAAACAGAGCAAATGAAAATGTGTAAACTGCTCACAGACAGGATTTGAACCCAGCTCATGCTGGATGTCTGAAACAGCCGCACTAAATGAAGCATAACCTGTCCGCTGCTAAACGGATATACTGTGTCTGCTCATATATCATGAACCCAGACCTGCTAAATCCAATTCAGGGCCTTGGGGGGGCTAGAGGCTATCCTGCAGCATCAGGTCAAAGGCCAGAAGGGGTGTCAGTTCATTGCATGACACACTTATACATACTGTCCAATTTTAGAGTTACCATTTAATCAAATATGAAAAGACACACACACACCAGATTACCCAGAATAAAAACTTCATATGCAGAGGGAGAAAGCAGAAACTCACAGAGACAAACCCCATTAAGGTGCAGAATTTAAATCCATGTTGCTGTATTTATGTGGTAACAGGGCTCACCACTGCGCCCCCATTCCACCTTTAACCACTGCTTAAAAATGAGAATGGGTCAGACTTAAAAGGGCGTCTGGCTCCTAGTTAAAGGTGCTGTGTATTAGACTAACCTTTTGTCATACTCGAAAGGGAAATGACATATTCAGAAAAAATTACAGTCAAATTTCAAATCTTTGTAATTGTAATCCAGGCAGTTGAAATGCAAAACTCTTCAAAGCTTAGCAATAATGAAGATAATTAGCCATTAACCTATCCTGCCTTATTAAATCCAAAAGTAGTCTTGCATTGGCAGTAGGCAAGAGCAAGTGAATGACGACACTTGAGAATTTACAAAAGGCAGCTGTCACCAAGCCAGCCCGACGTGTGCACACCAGAGTGACAGAGGCAGAAGATCAGCTGGATGTTTGGGTCTGAGCTCAGTGCTATAAGCCTCTCCTGGGCTGGAGTTCAGTGTATCAAAAATGGTCACTTTAGGAGAAAATAACTCCTAGTCAATACATTTCAACATTTTAAATACATTTCAAATCCACAGTCACACCTGTAGAAGAAGAGGTTTCACAAACGCATTCTTAGAGATGAATAACTCTAGCTTTGTGTTTTTGTAGTGCATTTCAGAATTGGAATTACCTTCATAAACCTTAGCAAAGCTGAAAACAGGTTCGTCTTTAGAGCCTGCTGTTGGTCCTCCTGATCCGAGCCTTCAAGCTCCCGACTTCATCATGCAGTGGGCACAAATGTGACTTAACTAGCTAAAATGAAGACTAATTCCTGCGGATGTGAAGGTAGCATCACTGCACCATGGCAAGCTTCATTTTTGAACATTTTTACACTTGCTGCCAATTAAATATCACACTTATTGGTTCAATTGGAATTGTTCATCTTGTCCATCCTCCCACTGAGCTTAAACCCGAGTCCTCACAGTCCCAAACTCAGCTTAGCGTACACACAACTGACCTAACTGCATAGGCTGAAGACCAACAGCTGCAGCCTGTAGAGCCAGCGTCAATGCAATCTGTGAGAGACATGCCATCATTGTACCATGCCGATGGTTACTCACACCATCACTTAATTTCATCATCCATCTTGAGGGCCCCTGACAGAATAGGAGCCAAGATCTGGTTAGTCAGGGATTTGAAACACTGGCTGTAGTGCTCAACTAATGGCTGAACTAAGACTAAAGTTCAACATCCTGGCCCACTATAACTGCTGTTATTTGCAGCAGTGCTACCGTTGTACAAAACAATATGACATGAAGTGAGATGACAAAAGTTTAACCTTTGAGTTATGTATGTTTGTGAAAAAGAAACATGTTGTGTCAGATTCAGTTCAGTTCAATTCATTCCTATGACATGCAGCATCTCAGAGCCAAGGCCAAAGTGCTGCGAAGGCTGCCAGGCAGATGTAGCCTCAATGGAGAGTTCCATCTTAATAGAACGTATCCCTTTAACTACCACAGTCCGTGAGTTATGAGTGTTATGCCCATCCATCCATTTTCCAACCTGCTGAATCCGAACACAGGGTCTCGGGGGTCTGCTGGAGCCAATCCCAGCCAACACAGGGCAGGAACCAATCCCGGGTAGGGTGCCAAGTCACCACAGGACACACTAGGGCCAATTTAGAATCGCCAATCCACCTAACCTGCATGTCTTTGGGAGGAAACTGGAGCGCCCGGAGGAAACCCACGCAGACACGGGGAGAACATGCAAACTCCAGGCAGGGAGGACCCAGGAAGAAAACCCGGGTCTCCTAACTCCTAACTGCGACACCGTGCTGCCTGAGTGCTATGTGAGTACTACAAATATACTATAAAAAAGAAATATAACCAGAAGCGGGCAAAGTGGATCTGTGTAAATTAAAAATGGTCTCCTCAAGAGTCATCTGCGATACCCTGATTAGCATGTGTAATGGTGTTTGCATTCAATTGGCTGTTTTGGGGGAGCTAATATTCTTGTCCTTACTTTGAACGATTTAATAATGTTTTTATTTCCTATAAGGATCACTAAGTCGGAATACATGCTACTGAGAAGTAGAAGGAGCAGTTGTAATATTTGATTGTTTTAAACATCTATTGAATACACAAAATGATTCTTACTTGAGTTTAAGCAATACTTCATATTGGGAATATATGATAAATAAGGCCCATGCAGTGAAACAACGTGAGAAATTTAAAATGAAGCCATTGTGTAAAGCCCAAGTTCCTCCTCTGTAGGCCACCATGCTGTAACGTCTGCCAACTGAGGAGATAGTTCTTCCCCCACACTATGCGACTATTCAGTTCCACCCAGGGGGGTAAACGCTAACATTATTCAAAGTCATTGTCTGTTTTTACATGCATTTTTATTACTCTTTAATTTAATATTGTTTTTTTGTATCAGTATACTGCTGCTGGATTTTGTGAATTTCCCTTTGGGATTAATAAAGTAGGCGGCACGGTGGTGCAGTGGTAGCGCTGCTGCCTCACAGTTAGGAGACCTGGGTTCGCTGCGTGGAGTTTGCTTGTTCTCCCCGTGTCTGCGTGGGTTTCCTCCCACAGTCCAAAGACATGCAGGTTAGGTGGATTGGCGATTCTAAATTGGCCCTAGTGTGTTTGTGTGTGTCCAGCGGTGGGTTGGCATCCTGCCCAGGATTGGTTCCTGTGTTGGTTGGGATTGGCTCCAGCAGACCCCTGTGACCCAGTGTTCGGATTCAGCAGGTTGGAAAATGGATGGATGGATTAATAAAGTATCTATCTATTAAATGCTGCTAGTTCTGTTTGGTTACTTCACAAAAATCTGTATATCCCACTGTTTAAATCATCACTCATAATTGTTGTTCAGCTTTTTGAAACTAATTCTCCACTGAAGATTAATGTGCCCTTCACTGAAATATCACAAAAATGAAAACACATACCTTGTCACTTAAGAAACATGTTAGTAATTGCTTAATGTCTAAGGAAAGGTGAAAGTGCTTACACCTGAGTCAAACAATAACAGCACTTTGCACTTGAGCAGCATTCACAAGGACACATGCCACATGTCTGAACCTGCAGTCGCTCACATACTGTGCAGGATTAGTGTCAGAACAATGCACCTCTGACTGGGCACAAATAAAAAATCTCGTGATGACCTCAGCCCAACTCATATTCCCTTAAAGTAAATTGTCAGTCCTATGATTGGTGCATTGTGCTAAACTGTGGTAAGATCTCAGCATGTAATGGTCTGTAGTGAAAATGGCTATGGACGTTTGACCACCACCAGACAGGTATTCCTGGAGTAGCCATTTTAACACCTCCTACCCAACAATGTGAAAACAATAAAGATCCTGATGCTCTGCTTTCATCAACCTGCTTCATGCTGTCAGTAAAGATGAGGTCAGATTATATGTGCCTTTCTGCTCCTCAGGACTTTTCTATTCTTCCACAGGTCACCTCAGGTCATCTACATTATGTTTTGAGCACCAGACTCCCAACATACTGACAAGTTTTTGAGTATAGATGGCACAAGAAATGAATGAAACATTTAATAGTAGAAGTAATGACAAGAATTGTCATACAGTGTGTAAGCATAGCTGTTGTACTTTACAATATGTGTAAAACGTATTAAAAGACTCTCTGTAAACACCAATCTTTTTAATATTTACAATTTAATACTGACACTCCGTGTGAGTTACTGAGATCTGTTATTACTTACATTCCGTTGAGGCCTTAACTATATTGTATACTACCTTTCATATCTGTTTATCTACATAATAGCATCAGAGACACCATGGTGGATATTGAAGTGGTATCGTTCTATCTATCTATCTATCTATCTATCTATCTATCTATCTATCTATCTATCTATCTATCTATCTATCTATCTATCTATTGTCAGGGATGCCAGGGGCCATGACCCGGCCGGGACATCATGAAGGACTGGATGTGGGTCTGTGCCCACCCTGGATCACGTGGGGGTTGCCTTCCGAGTTGCTCTGGGGGCCACGGGTACAGGGCATGGAAGCTCCACCCTGTAGGGGCCCGTGGTCACTGCCAGGAGGCGCCCCAATGCTTTGGGGACCTGTTACCCCAGTACTTCCGCCACACCAGGAAGTGCTGGGGGGAAGATTTAGGATGGCGCCCGGAGAGCAGCCGGGAGGACAGCCGGCACTTCCGCCACGCTGGGGCGTGGCCAGAGGAGGAATGCCGGGAACACCTGGTTCTCATCCGGGAACCATATAAAAGGGGCCGTCTCCATTCATTCAGGGCTAGAGTCGGGTGGAAGAAGGACGAGGCAGAAGATAGTGGAGGCGGCCCGAAGAAAGGCATTTGTGGCCAGGAGTGTGACTTTGGGGTTTGTGCACTATTGTTGGACTGGGTCTTAGTGACCATATTGTTGTAAATATTGTAAATAAACGTGTGGTGGTATTTTAACAACATGTCCGCCTGTCTGTGTCCGGGCCGCGTCCACACTATCTATCTATCTATCTATCTATCTATCTATCTATCTATCTATCTATCTATCTATCTATCTATCTATCTATCTATCATATAGTGCCTTTCTATCTATCTATCTATCTATCTATCTATCTATCTATCTATCTATCTATCTATCTATCATATAGTGCCTTTCTATCTATCTATCTATCTATCTATCTATCTATCTATCTATCTATCATATAGTGCCTTTCTATCTATCTATCTATCTATCTATCTATCTATCTATCTATCTATCTATCTATCTATCTATCTATCTATCATCAATTTTCATTGAAAATATTTTCTCAATCTACCACATTTGATTTTAAATCTCAAAATACAGCTAAATAGATTGTGTGTTTTTATAAATCTAGTAGAAGTGAACGTAAAGAGACAATGTCAAAGTTGTGTTTGTGAAACAGCAGCACAACACTCAATTTAAATGCATTGCCTGTCTTGGAAATAATTTAAACCTTGTTCACAAGCAATAAGCTACACTGTAATTAAAATAAAATATGCCCCAAAGGTATCACATATAGCTAGGACCTACATTCTCTCTTTCTTGTCCTTATAATTACTTCATAAAGAAAATCAAAGGAATGCAAATAAAAAGCAAAAGGTCAGTATTTTGGCTTTTTTTGCAATATTGACCATCAATTTATTCATTTTTTGCCTGATTATTCCCTTGAGATTTCTAAGAGGAAATCTACAGACACAATAGAACATGTCTTTAGCTTTCTTTTACCTTTATTGATCCTGAAGTATCAAAAATGTATGTCAGCCTTATAAAAATATTCAACCCCTTAGAAGTTTTCATATTATTTTTTATGCAACATTGAATTGCAATTGGTTTAATTTGGCTTTATTGACACTGATCATCAGAAAAATACTCTATAATGTTGAAGTGGAAACAAATTTTTGCAAAGTGGTCTAAATTGACTGCAAATACTGTATAAAGCAGAAAACAATTAATCACCTAAGTATTCACCTTTTGTCCCACCTGCATTTGGAATGTCAAATTTGTGGGAGTCACTATGGTGGCCTAATTTAATCAATAAAGACAAAAGAACACTCCAAGCAACTTCATGAAAAGGTGATTGAAAAGCACAAGTCACAGCATGGAGGCAAGAAGATATCCAAGTCACTGAATATCCCTTGGAGTCCAGTTAAATCAATCATGAAGAAATGGAAAGAGTATGACACAGCTGTAAATCTGCCTTGAGCAGGCCATCTACAAAAACGGAGTGATGCTGCAGAAGAAGACCAAAGAGGGAGGCCACCATTAGACCTATGATAGCTCTGAAGGAGTTACAAGCAATGGCTGCCTCTAGATGTTTTGCCAGTTAGAGCTTTATGGGGGAGTGGCAAAGAGAAAACAATGGACATGACATCTCGGGTAGAGTTTGCCAGAAGGTACACTAGAGACTCTGAAATCAGCTGGATGAAGGTTGAATGGTCTGATGAGAACAAATGTTTAGCTTTCTGGCCATCAATCCAAACACCATGTTAGCCAAACACTGCACATCATCAAAAACACGCCATCCACGCCATGAAACATTGTAGTAAAAGCTTCATGCTATAGGAATGCTTCTCTGCAGCATGTTAAGGAAAGCTTGTAAGGGTAAAACGAATGCCTCAAAATATGGGGAAATCATGGAGGAAAAGCTGATGTGGTCTGCACAAAATTTCATTTTTCGGCAAGACAATGACCCCGAGCATAAAGCCAAATCTACACAAGAATGGCTAAAAGCAACAATGTTAATGTCCTGGTGTGGCCTTGTCAGAATCCACATCACAATCCAATTGAGAACTTGTGACTGAACTTGAAAAAGACTGTTCACTTATAATACCCATGTAAGCTGAGAGGGTCTCAGCAGTTTTGCAAAGAAGAATGGGGAAACCTGGCAGTGCCCGGATGTGCAAAGCTAATAGAGAGAGGCCTGTGCACACGGACTCAAGGCTGTACCAACTTCCTTGAAGGGGGTGAATACTTATGGTATCAATTGTTTTGTGTTTTATATTTGTAAATAATTTAGGACTCTTTGCTGAGATCTGTTTTCACTTTAATATATTTTTGTTTTCTGTAGATCAATGTCAAAAATGTGAAAATTAAATCTACTGTGATTTAATCTATACTAATAAAAGGCAAAGCCCTCACTGACTCACTCACTCACTGACTGACTGACTGACTCACTCACTGACTGACTCACTCACTCACTCTCTCATCACTAATTCTCCAACTTCCCGTGTAGGTAGAAGGCTGAAATTTGGCAGGCTCATTCCTTACAGCTTACTTACAAAAGTTAAGCAGGTTTCATTTCGAAATTCAATGCGTAACGGTCTTAACGGTCAACAACGTCCACCATGTTGAACTTTCTTATTTATGGCCCCATCTTCACGAAATTTGGTAGTAAAAAATAGTAAATTAGTAAACAATAAGCAAAATTTATTGACTCATCAGTGTTCAGGCAGACAGGCAGATCATCATCAATAGAAAAATGAGTGTTTGGGTCCTGAAGGATACCCTATTTAGTTCTAACATTTAAAAGAAAAAAGAAAAAAGAAATCACCAGCCTTCTAATCAGAACAGTAAATCGCCACATTGTTAAAAGCTCATGGTGTTTTCCATATTCCTCCAAAGCTTGTCTGTTACTGAATGCCAACTTCCAGGAATGCCTTCAGTTAAGTGTTAAGTTGCTGCTGACTTTGTGGAGACACGAAGTGACCTCAATGGCCCATGGAACAAAAGCTAATGGTGAGTTCACACTATTTTCCCTATCTGTAATCATCCAGCATAAACCTGTAGAGTACTCCCTTTGCTGAAGTGTCTGACACATTGTTTAATTTGGTTGTTTCCCTGTATTACTTGACCAATGAGGCCATCGTTAAAAAAAGGAGCGTGTTGGTGCTCATTGATCCCAGGGGTTTGAGCACATACTGTCTACTTCAAATCATACACTCAGCAAAAGCAGGGACTGACAAATCAGGCAAACTACCTTAACTGAACAAACCAGAAATCATATTCAAGTCTGCTAGACAGTTATGGCAATTCTTAAACAAAACTGTAATTTTATTCTTCATAGTTTGGAGTCTTTTCCTTATTTTAAATAACATTACACAATATAATTAATGAAACCTCTCTGTCTTAAATTGTGTGGCATCTGACATGTCATCAACTAATATATAAGGAACACAGTGCCACAGTGCTGAAAATGTGTCCATAGGCAAAAAATGTGATGCAAGTCAAATGATGTCAGCTGATCATCAACAACAAGACTGTAAACAAAAAAATGATCATAAACTTCATCAATCTGAAAAGGATAAAAAAACACTGTAAAACCGCAAGAGTGCTTCAGCATAACTACAGACTGTGATAATCTTCATATTTTCTGCTGTTTTCCCAATCTTAACCATAAAAAGGGTGCAACCTCACTAATCACTGCACAAACCCAGCACCCAAAGCAAATCTTAGGTTGAGCTTTTGGACTTCTGTAGGTGGCCTTGGTTCTAAGAACTACAGTTAAGTCCATAAATATTTGGACAGAGACAACATTTTTCTAATTTTGGTTCTGTACGTTATCATAATGAATTTTAAATGAAACAACTCGGATGCAGTTGAAGTGCAGACTTTCAGCTTTAATTCAGTGGGCTGAACAAAAAGATTGCATAAAAATGTGAGGCAACTAAAGCATTTTTTTAACACATTCCCTTCATTTCAGTTGCTCAAAAGTAATTGGACGATTGACTCAAAGGCTATTTTATGGGCAGGTGTGGCCAAGTCCGTCGTTATGTCTTATCAATTAAGCAGATAAAAGGCTTGGAGTTGATTTGAGGTGTGGTGCTTGCATGTGGAAGATTTTGCTGTGATCAGACAACATGTGGTCAAAGGAGCTCTCCATGCAGGTGAAAGAAGCCATCCTTAAGCTGCAAAAAAAGAAAAAAACCCATCCGAGAAATTGCTACAATATTACGAGTGACAAAATCTACAGTTTGGTACATCCTGAGAAAGAAAGCAAGCACTGGTGAACTCAGCAACGCAAAAAGACCTGGAAGTCCATGGAAGACAACAGTGGTGGATGATCACAGAATAATTTCCATGGTGAAGAGAAACCCTTTCACAACAGCCAACCAAGTGAACAACACTCTCCAGGGGGTAGGCGTATCGATATCCAAGTCTACCATAAAGAGAAGACTGCATGAAAGTAAATACAGAGGGTGCACTGCAAGGTGCAAGCCACTCGTAAGCCCCAAGAATTGAAAGGCTAGATTGGACTTTGCTAAAGAACATCTAAAAAAGCCAGCACAGTTCTGGAAAAACATTCTTTGGACAGATGAAACCAAGATCAACCTCTACCAGAATGATGGCAAGAAAAAAGTATGGAGAAGGCGTGGAACAACTTATTATCCAAAGCATACCAGATCATCTGTAAAACACGGTGGAGGCAGTGTGATGGTTTAGGCGTGCATGGCTGCCAGAGTCACTGGGACACTAATGTTTACTGATGATGTGACACAGGACAGAAGCAGCCGAATGAATTCTGAGGTGTTCAGAGACATACTGTCTGCTCAAATCCAGCTAAATGCAGTCATTTTGATTGGGCGGTGTTTCATGATACAGATAGACAATGACCCAAAACATACAGCCAAAGCAACCCAGGAGTTTATTAAAACAAAGATGTGGAAAATTTTTGAATGGCCAAGTCAGTCACCTGATCTTAACCCAACTGAGCATGCATTTCACTTGTTGAAGACTAACCTTTGGACAGAAAGGCCCACAAACAAACAGCAACTGAAATCCACTGCAGTAAAGGCCTGGCAGAACATTAAAAAGGAGGAAACCCAGCACCTGGTGATGTCCATGAGTTCAAAACTTCAGGCTGTCATTGCTAGCAAAGGGTTTTCAACCAAGTATTAGAAATGAATATTTTATTTCCAGTTATTTAATTTGTCCAATTACTTTTGAGTCCCTGAAGTAAAGGGATTGTGTTAAAAAATGCTTTTTGTTCAACCCACTGAATTAAAGCTGAAAGTCTGCACTTCAACTGCATCTGAGTTGTTTCATTTAAAATTCATTGTGGTAATGTACAGAACCAAAATTAGAAAAAAGTTGTCTCTGTCCAAATATTAATGGACCTAACTGTATGTAATCAAGATGTCAAAAGAATTTAAATGTCATTTTCAAATTCCCCAGAGAATATACTTTCTTATACTTGATATTTTAAAGCCAAATAAGCCTCAAGTCCTACTCTGCCTGCAGTGCCTTTGGCATCAGAGAGGATACCCTGCCCGTGTCAGGCTCCATGGTAATGTCCAATTGAGCCGACCAGACTTTTCTGATTCTGGCACAGCACTCGTCTCACTAGCCTAGAAAGATTTTTGGCTACAAGACAATATCATTTCCACCTCATTTGAATAACAGGCGAAGGGTTGGTACATTTATTATTTTTTATCCGACTTGGAAAGCCTTTATCTAGCAGACTACTTCATCACACTTAGTGCTGAATCTTGGAAATGAAGGGAACATTTGCGCCTCATTAGTTACAAAGATCAAAGCCCCATCTTAGATGACTGAGTTCAGTTTTACAGACTTTCACAAATTCTGGTGCCCACCAAACCCTTTGGGACTATCACTAACAAAACAAAAAGGAAATGATGTGCTGCTGGAGACCAATACGAATCAACCCCTCAAAATGCCTATCAAGTTTTAAACTTAGTTTTTAATTCAGCTGGAGGTACAGAATGACCTCCTCCAATTTTTAACACTTCTCAGGCTCTTATAGATCCCTGACAGGTCAACTTAAATTGTCAAAATGCCACATTCCAGATCCATCTTACGCAACCCTCCCAAAATATTACCTGGTGACCTCAGATTTTAAAGATCAATTGTGCCGTCCAGTGCTTTATCCATGTGCTCCACAAAAGGTGACTCTTCGACTCCTAGCTTCTTCTACTTTCATTTGTTACTCTGTACAACAGGGATGCCCACACTTTTTCAGCTTGTGAGCTACTTTTAAAATGACCAGGTCGAAATGATCTACCTACATTAAAAATTATATTATATATATATATATATATATATATATATATATATATTGTCACACACGTGCGCATGGGAGGCAGCTAAAGGGCTTGAGTGAAGGCAGTTCGGAGGCATGCCGGGGTGTGGCAGAGTGCACTGACTCTTTTTCTCCCTTGCCTGTGGACCATCCCTGGGGGATTTCACCTGGCTCTCCTGACATCACTTCCGGGACTGAGCCAATGGAAGTCGGCCACACCAGCTACAGTCCCTCTGATATCACCTCCGGCTACGAACCAATGGTGGAAGACCACATGTCAGATCCATATGAACTCACTTCCTGTCTCCCCCTTTAAAACCTGCCCCTTTTCCTTTGTTTCCTCAGTCTTGTACTGGACTCGGTTGAATGCACTTCAGTGCTGTTTGTTCTGATAAAACGACTTTTTGCAGCCAGGATACACATTATACGGTGGCTCCCCCAACTCTTTATCTGTCCATGTCTCGTTCTTGTGACAATATATATATATATATATATATATATATATATATATATATATATATATATATATATATATATATATATACTGAGTATACTTTATACATAAAATGTATGTTGTTGTACTTTGCATAACCTTTATGGCACAATAACAATTCAATACATTTATGGTCACTACAGTATTTGGATTTAATAATCTTCATTTGGGAAAAGGCTGACTCGCATAAATAAGTAGAGCCGAATGATGCAGTCAAGGAGGTAGCACATTTCCTCATGTTTGGGTACTTTCCCTCTGTAAGTAAGTTCCAAAACTGTCCAAGAGCCCCAGACCAGAATGTTATCCTGTAGTCTCAAAATCTCATCTTCCACTGTAGAGGAGTTTTAGGTGAAAGAGTATTGCAATTTCTGATGCGAGTGAATCAACGTCAACATCTGCCCTAAATGGATAGCACTTAAATGTAGCGATTGGCTCAAGTAAAGCCGAGTCTTGAAACCATCTGTCAAAGTCTGACAGGCAATTTTCAATTTGCTCTGTAGCGTATGCTGACAAGTTGCGCACACGCATACTCTACAGAGCAGATTGAAAATTGTGTCTCCAGTTCTGACACGAGGTTTTGGATGTCCGATTAACTGCGATTTTAGTTCCCTCTCCTTTCTCTTTCTCAGATCGCTTTTCGGAAGGAAGTCAGTTTCTTAGTTTTTAGGAACAGTTCGAAAATTTTTTGAATGCAACGCGATCTACCCGCACTACCTTTGTGATCTACCGGTTGATCGCGATCGACACATTGGGCACCCCTGCTGTACAAGAGACAGATTCCACCTTATCCATGATACACTTTGGCATTGTTTAATTTTTTGGATTGTGAATTTGAGATGTGGATCAAGTGAAGATATGTTTGAAAACAATCAGAGTTGAGACACAGAGTGAGAAAAATTGTAAAAAGAAGGACATAAGTAATATATTGTCAAGCAGCATGCAATGGATCCATGAAAACAATTTACAACTGATGTACAAAATGAAGAGAACAAGGGTCAAGGCTGTATGTCACCAGATAAGGGAAGCGCATAGGTAACTAGTAGTAATTCCATGATAATACATTAAGGTTGTCACATAAAACAAGCAAAAACCTAGAGAACAAGGACTAGAGGAAAGTAAATATATATGCTTCAAGCCATGGATTTATAGAAACATGTTAGTATTAGGGTATGGAATTAATAAGAACTAACTGAACAAGGGTCAAGGCAATACATCTTAATTAAAGGCAAACAATTAGTAATGGGTCTACAGAAACATGTTACAGTGGGCAAACAAAATAAGGATAAACTTATAAAAGTAGTGTTAATGCAATAGAATAGGCAAAGATGTACAGGTTAAAGGGTCAAGACAATGTAGTGCACAAATTTAGAAAGAAGCTACAGAACAAGGTTTATGGCAACAAATTATCAAGAGATCCATGAATAGTAGTAACAATGCTAGGGCTTGACATAATGAATTTGCAAGAAGTTACAGACCTAGAACATAGATGATATGTTATCAAGAAAGGCACTGAAATTTCATAGACAGAAAGCAAAAAAATGAGGATTGACACACAGTATAAGCAAAAACTTCAGGAAAACAAGGGTTCAGGTAAAGTATCATCAAGAAAGACAAGCATATCCATAGAAGTTCTTTCATGGAAACATGTTAGGACTGGTGGCACGGTGGTAGCGCTGCTGCCTCGCAGTTAGGAGACCTGGGTTCGCTTCCCGGGTCCTCCCTGCATGGAGTTTGCATGTTCTCCCCGTGTCTGCGTGGGTTTCCTCCCACATTCCAAAGACATGCAGGTTAGGTGGATTGGCAATTCTAAATTGGCCCTAGTGTGGCCCTGCTTGGTGTGGGGGTGTGTTTGTGTGTGTCCTGCGGTGGGTTGGCACCCTACCCAGGATTGGTTCCTGCCCTGTGTTGGCTGGGATTGGCTCCAGCAGACTCCTGTGACCCTGTGTTTGGATTCAGCGGGTTAGAAAATGGATGGATTAATTTTAGGACTGCGTACTAAATGAGGGAAAACTTGCAAAACAAGTAACAGAAAATACAAGTAAGAAAGCTGTCATGGGTATTTTGAGATGGGGGATCATTAGGCAGGTACAGGTCTGTAACATGGAGCACCATTTTCAGGCACAACATGACAACCAAAATAAGAAATTGAAATGAAAAAAAAAAAAAAAGTTTCAACTAAATAAACCTATTCTTTCTTTTTGATTTTCTTTTTTTTATTTTTCTTTCTTTGCTTTAGTGCTTGCTATCATCAACTGATTTTAACAATTCAGAATTTACATACGGGTGGCACGGTGGAGCTGCTGCCTTACAGTTAGGAGACCTGGGTTTGCTTCCCGGGTCCTCCCTGCGTAGAGTTGGCATGTTCTCCCCGTGTGTTTCCTCTGGGTGCTCCGGTTTCCTACCACAGTCCAAAGACATGCAGGTTAGGTGCATTGGCGATCCTAAATTGTGCTTGGTGTGGGTGTGTGTGTGTGCCCTGTGGTGGGCTGGCGCCCTGTCTGGGATTTGTTCCTGCCTTGTGCCCTGTGCTGGCTGAGATTGGCTCCAACAGACCCCCGTGACCCTTGTGGTTAGGATATAGCGGGTTGGAAAATGACTGACTGATGAGAATTTACATACTATTATGTAAGTACCACCATCTTCTGTGACTCCCATAGCCCACAGTAGGTGTCATTTCCATCAACAAAAGAAAAAAAAGTAAACAATACAAATCAGGACATAGTGTACAATGAGATCTTGACAATATGCAATGGATCAAAGAGAACACATTAGGATCACTATGCAGAACAAGGAAGAACCTACTGAACAAATGATAATGCAATACATGTCCAGGAAAACTAAAGGCATGGGCAACAAAAAATGGAACCATGGAAACATGTTAGGGAAGTTTAAACAAGAACTTAAAGGACTTAACATTAACAATTTATCATCAAAAAAGATGAACGTACAGGTAACAAGTACTGGATCAATGGAAACTTGTTAGGGTAAGCACGCACAATGAGTAACAACTTAAAGAATAAGAGCAAAGAGAATATGTCATTAGTAGAGGCAGATGCATATGTAGCCAAGAGAAATGTATTAGGATTGATACATAGAACAGTCAAAAATGTATAAAACAGGAGCTCGTGCAATATTAATTACTCATTAATTTTATGATGGCACAGCGACTGTTGAATATATCTGTCAGTGGGCAGGAGAATGGACACAGGGCACTAGTGAAGGACTTTGTTGAATGGTACAAACTGAATCTCCTGCAACTCAACATTAGTAGTATTAGTTTTGGGGTCAAGCCCGTTCTGTCCATAGTTCTTATTGGTGGTGAAGATGTGGAGGTGATGAGGACATATAAGTTGCCCATGGTGCAACACAGAGGCTGTATACACGAAGGGTCAGAGTCACCTCTATTTTCTAATGAGGTTGAGGTTGTTTGATGAATGCAGACCACACTTATATGTTTTCCACCAGTCTGTAGTCTGTAGTGGTGTCATTTATTTTGTGGTAGTTTGCTGGATAAATGGCATTAATGCAGGTGTTGCCAAGAAACTAAATCAACTGATTGAAAAGACTGGCCCAGTCCTGGGAGTCAGGCTGGAATCAGAGGAGGAAGTAGTAGAACAGAGGTCACGCAGGAAGCTACTTACTGTCCTGGCTAGTGATTCTTAACTCTTGTATAAGGTCTTGGATAAACAAAAGAGCCCCTTCAGTAACAGAGGAGTGCAATGGGAGGTCGTTATTACCCTCAGCCATCAGGATCTATAATGAGTAACACTTCAGCTGAGGTGATACTGTTCTCTATATGCTGAATAGTGCTGAGCTGGCCTAGCAGACATCTTAACAGACAATAGATACATAGATATACTTTATTTGTCCCCAAGGGGAAATTAAAGGTTAACAGAATCTCAATGACACCATTTGCAATATATTATGCCAATGACTAACATCCTGTACTGCAAAACTGTAACTTATAATTATGTGCTGTTCTAATCACTTTACATTTAGCAAATATTGATGGTTTGTTAAAATAGATCATTCTTGTACCTATCAGCTGCCTTGTCCACCAGCGGTTGGGGATTGCCGCCACGACAGGCACCGACCACCTTAGCTCCGGTCAGCCGCCTCAACAATAGAGGCACGGAACGTGTATTTATATACGCTTAAGATTATGATGACATTCTTGTTGTTGTTAACAGAATCTCAATGTGCAATATATTATGCCAATGACTAACATCCTGTACTCACTGCTGTTCTAATCACTTTAATTTCCTTCTGACGTGTATTTATATACGCTTAAGATTATGATGATTCTTGTTGTTGTTGTGTCTGCTGCAGTCACTCTGCAATTTCCTTCTGGGTAAGTAAAGTATCTATCTATCTATCTATCTATCTATCTATCTATCTATCTATCTATCTATCTATCTATCTATCTATCTATCTATCTATCTATCTATCTATCTATCTATCTATCTATCTATCTATCTATCTATCTATCTATCTATCTATCTATCTGATAGTGGCTGAGTGCCCTGGTCTGCCATGATCAACACTGAAGCTACCCTCAGGTCTTCACAGAGGTGGCATATAAAGTTGAGATGGTCAGTTATGCTGTAATTTCAGACAAAATTACATTAGTCATATACAGCACTTAGTAACTAGTTTTCCAAACGAAGCGAAAGGAGTCAGTGGTCTCTCCTTTTTTGTACAGTTTGTTGTTCTCATGTCAGATGTGCAGACTGAGCCTTATATGCTTTCTTTTTGTCGCAACTCATAAATCTACAGGGAATGTTCTCCCATTGCCGATGTTGCTCTTGGATTCTTTTTCTGTGGAAGCTACCCTAGTGTCATTATTTTTCTGAAGTCATTCTTATCAGCCTTATTCTTCAGCTTTTAAATTGTTTTTATTGCTATTATCTAAAAGCTGAAGGGGCAGACCAAAAATGCCATGAATCAGAGTTTGTTGAAATTCCTTGCCAGTGACCTACTGCATTTGTCTTCCAAAGAGAACACAAGGCCTCTTAGGCCAGTATCATCCAACTGTGTAAAGGAAAGCAAGGAGTGAATGAAGCACTTGCTTGAAGGGTACTTAACACAGCCCACCTTTCTAGCAGGGTGCCAAGATGTCATAGTCTTTATGCTTAGCTCAGCCTGTCTTTAAGTGAAACTTCAGTGCCTTCTGGTCTTCACTACACATGTGACATCTCAAATCTGTTTATAGCAGCTAACTGGCAGCAGTAAAACTTTGTAAAGCAACAGCCACAAAAGAGATTAACAACTGCCTTGGTTCAGCTACTTAAACCATGCACAAGATGGGCTACTCTTAGAATCTTGAAGTGATTTCTTTATTCAGACCTCAAATTTGACAAGCACATAAATTCTGTTGTAAGTGCTTCAGCTTAAAACAATCAAAAATGTAAGCTATTTCAGTTTATGACTTAAAGTTGTTCATGATTTTATATCATTCCAGCTAGATTATTATAGTTCACTGTATGAAGATATCAGGCAGTAATCTTTTTCCTCTTTACAATAATATGCAATAGCCAGACCACTGGCTGGAAGTAAGAAGAGGGGTCATGTCACCCCAGTTGTAGTGCCTCTTCATTAGGATACATTTTAGAGTTGTACTTCTTGTTTTTTAAGATTCTGTTGGGCTGGCCACTTCTCATATTTATATTCTCAGTCATTAAGACCTTCTAGTCAACATGTTGTAAAATGAAGGGTGCCCGTACTTTCACGACACTGCAACAAAAGCGTAGCTTTTAATATCAGATCTGTTACTATTTTTAAATCTAGACTTATCTGTTACAACATCTTCATATGCAGTCCTAATTCTGTACCTTATGGGTCTTCTTTGACCCATTTCTGATACCCCATTTTAAGGAACCTACACATCATTTTTTTTATACTGTACCACAAATCTATTTCATGTTGATTGACCATCTTAACCCATTGTTCCAATAATCAAAACTTTTACAACAGATGATATTTAGAATGTTTTTATTGGTTGAAGAAATGCCGTTTAAGGTGTTTTTACTGGTTTCAAAATCAAAACTGGGGAAAATTTGACCTGAAGAGGTTACAACGGTTAGAAGTCATCTTTTTTCTAGTATTCTAAACCTGTTTTTTTGTTTTTGGTTTCAGTTACGAGGTCTAAGTATATGCTGTGACAGGAGGCCAAGGCCATTACCCGGCTGGGATGCCAGCTGGATAGAAGAACCAGGGGAGAGAGTATCCATAGGGCACTACCTTCCCCAGGATGCTAGAGGGCAGCCCTCTTGGGTGGCTGTGGAACCATGGATTCCTGCAGGGCATGCTGGGAGTTGGGAGTTTGCTACAGCCTTGTTGGGTTCCATGGGGGTCGCTAGGGGGAACTGCAGAGCTCTACTTTAAACTTCAATCACATCTGAGAGTGATTCCAGGTTACATTGATGAGCCATTTGGAGCACTACCAGGACCTACCCCACTCCATTTGGGGAGCCAGAGTTGGGAGGAGGAAGATGAAGCTTGCCAGAGAAGGAGTGGAGGTGGAAGGACTGAGAGTGACCCAAGGGAGAAGGAATGGACTGTAAAAGGGTGTTGTGTGCTGCACTTGTGTCTCTGCCTGTCTGCTATCACAATGTTTTAAATTTTGTCTTGATGCTTTTGTTAATTGTTTTGGGTGCTTTATTGTATTTCTTGCAATGCACTTTGGTGCAATGTTTTTCAAAATGTGATTGCTTGGGGCACTAGAACACACATGTGCTTCGTTTCAGTTTTCAAGTGGTAAAGGTGAGGAATGTGAAGGTCACACTCATTTCTCTTTTTCAGTTTTCCAAACCCTAACCCTCACTTCAGTAAGCATCATTTAAGCGATGGGTGACCTCACTGCAGGCTGACATAGCCATTTGTCTCTTTGTCTCTGTATAAAATCCTTGCATGCTGTTGGCAAACTTCTTAAAGTGGGATATTGATTAGAGCCGATTAACTGTTTTGAACCAAATCTGGGGGTAAACACTAGGCTGGCTTTGTGTGCTGTGATTGGCTAGCCTTGGGTAAGGTCAGATCATTTCTGACATCTTTACTGTTTTGTTCTTCTCTACCAGAGCTACTACTCAAAACTGATCCAGTTCACAAATGCATTTCAGTGACGGGTATCGATTTGTGTAATGTTCAGAACAGTTAGGGTTCGAACAAAGAAAAAAAGCAGACCTTTTTTGTACACATCCTTAACCCAAGCTTCACAGTATATACCAGGCATGGCAAACTCAGATCCTGAAGGGCTTCAGAGACTGCCAGTTTTGTTTCCAGCCGCTTCATCAATTAATAACCAATTACAGCTGCTTACAGAACCGACTTCTTTTGCCATCATTTGAATTGAGTTGCTTAAAATTCAGCCGCTTTTAGTGTCTCTATTCTCCTTAGTGAGCAGCCAAAGAATGAGATTTAGAATAACACCCATGCAGTATAAGTGACTATTTTGTCTTTTGCCAGACTCATGTCTTGTGCATAAATTTTCTGTTTACTTTGTACATGTATTTTATAATTTCACCGTACTGCTTTTCAGGTCTTTATTTTTGCCGTTTTTCTTTTAGCAGAAAATGGAAAACTATGTCACAGTCCTTATTAAAAACAATTTTAATTATTTTTTTTTACTCCTGAAAGCTACACATATTCTGCTTGAATGTTATGCAAATTAGGCTGTTAATAGCAGGAACTGTTTTTTATTATGTAAATTACATTGCAATGAATAACACACAAATCAATCAAAGACACTGTCACTGCTATCACTCTTATCAGTCTTAAAACCAATGATCTATTCAGCTTGGAGGGCTGCAGTATTTGATCGGAGAACTCAACACAATATGAAATAGTTCTTCAGTGCAAGGCAGCAGCACATGATGCCATTGTTTTCAAGGTCTGAAGCTTCTTCAGCAGCTGACCTGAAGGAGTTCTTCTTTGTGGCTCAGTGGAGAGCGCATGTTTGAGTCTCACAGCTGATGACTCAGGTCATACAAGAAACAAGTAATGAGAGCGACACACTCAGGCGATGTCCACACTAATACATTTTCATTTATAAATCATCATTTTGGATGAAACAATCTCTGTCCATACTAGCGTTTTCACACCATTTACATGAGTATCTCTGTCCAGACTAAAACAACTGAAAACACATACTGTATGATGTAAACATTTGGCTAAAGGTGTGCATTGGCAGAAAAACCCTTAAAGGGGGATACTTCTGCTGGCCACATGAATGCATGCAGCATTCAAACTGTGCAAAATGCAGTTTAGAAATATACAGGTAAGCAACACAATAAATTAAAGCAAATGTTGCATAACTGCTATGAGGCACTATGGTCTTCTTCTGTGAAGGTTGACCAGTCAGGGAATGAAATGTTGGAATGAGTAGGACTCAATTAGGGAAAGCCACATAATAAGCACAAACCAATCAGCAAAGAAATTAGAGTCTGTTTTTTTAAAAATCTGCATTTTCACCCATGCAAATTACAATGCTGATGTTGCATTCTCAGAAAAATATGGCACTGGGGTGTGTTTTCTAAAGTCTCCATTTTGAAGGGTTGAAAAAGCTGGGCTAGTGTGGAGTAAAGGTGAAAGCAGAAACTACAGTTAATCCATTTAAAGGAAAAATTAGGACAGTGTGGATGGGTTCTGAGTGAACTCCTCACCAGTACCACCCTCATTGATACACAGAGAGAGAGAGAGGCTGACAGCGACCCAGCTTGTTGACTTTAGAACAGTATTGATAAATTCTAAAAAAGACACATTTTAAATAGGAATATTGGATATTTAGACTGTGTTATGATTCTTCCCATTTTCATCTTGGAATGTTGTCTCATTCGGTACTACTCAGAATAATGATGTATTTGGGCATGCAGTAATTCTGATCAAAGCTGTCTGACAAATAACAGAAGATTTTTCACAAGTGTAGGGAATTTCCAAAACATTTGACCTAGTGAGGTAGATGCTTAGTGATGTTTTAATATGAATAACTGAGATATATGCATATATAATTTTTAGGTTTGCCCAGATGGATGAGAGATGTATATTGTTGATGTCTAAATTCCATTTACTAACTGCAATTTTAATTAGATGGTCCCCCTCCCAACATTACCTTAGATCATCTAGGAGGTGCACTCTTTCAAATAGGTTGATAAAGTCTAGAAGCGTTGCCTGTATTTTCTTTATTACTAGATAGATAGATAGTGTCACAGACGGCTGGGGTTCTTACCCGGCCGGGATGCCTAAAAGGACCAGAAGGGGGCAAGAATAGCTTCCAGGCCACGAGGGGGCAACCGCCCTGGAATAGGAAAGGACCACGAGAAAAGATTATAACCCATTGGGACCCGTGGCCACCGGCAGAGAGCGCCTTAAACCTCGTGGGACCTGGAAAAAGTTACTTCCGCCACACTTGACAAGTTGGCAGAGGAACCTGCCAGGAACGCCTGGAACTGCTTCCGGTGCAAAGGGCAGCACTTCCGACACACCGGGAAGTGCTGCCGGATGGACGTCATCAGCCACCTGGAGCACATTCGGGCAGGAATAAAAGGGGCCGCCTTCCAGCAATCAGGAAGCTAGAGTCGGGAGAGGGAGCAGGACGAAGCTCCCAGGAGGAGATTGGCGGCTAAGGACTGAGAGAAAGAAAGTTGATTTTGGGTGATTGTTGCTGTGTGCTTTGTGTCGTGTTAGAAACTGTCTTTATTTACGTTAAATAAACGTGTGGCCTTTAAAAAGATGTGGTCTCCGACTGGTGGTGTCCGGGCAAGTCTCACAATAGATAGAAAGATAGATAGATAGATAATGTAGATACTTCATTAATTCCAAGGGGAAATTCACATACTCCAGCAGCAGCATACTGATAAAGAACAGTATTAAATTAAAGAGTGATAAAAATGCAGGTAAAACAGACAATAACTTTGTATAATGTCAACGTTTACCCACCCGGGTGGAATTGAAGAGTCTCATAGTGTGGGGTCTCCTCAGTCTGTCAGTGGAGCAGGACAGTG
Source organism: Polypterus senegalus (assembly GCF_016835505.1). Lineage (NCBI taxonomy): Eukaryota > Metazoa > Chordata > Cladistia > Polypteriformes > Polypteridae > Polypterus > Polypterus senegalus. The sequence continues at coordinate 52,004,275 of NC_053166.1, forward strand.
ACAGCATTCTGTCACTGAAGCTGCTCCTCTGTCTGGAGATGATCCTGTTCAGTGGATGCAGTGGATTCTCCATTATTGACAGGAGCCTGCTCAGTGCCCGTTGCTCTGCCACGGATGTTAAATTGTCCGGCTCTGTGCCTAGACAGTATATTTCCCACTATAGATTTTGGAGGAATGTTACAAAAGTTGGCCAGACTTCGTTTGGATGATTGTGTTTGAGGTATGATTGTTCAAAGTATACAGAATAATGGTATAAATATACGGGTCTCTAAAGGTCAAAACACTTTGTGGTTCTATGAAATTAAACACTGTATGGAATAAAAAATGACTGCCCAGGAGCAACTGGGTTCACAATAAGTAGAGCAGGGTTTACATCCCTGGTCCTGTCTGCATGGAGCTTGTATTTTCTCCCTATGCTGCATGGATTTGCTTCAGGAGCTTAGGTCTCCTCTCAAAATCTGGAGACGTGCAGGTTAAGCAGACTGGTTGTGCTAAATTGGCCTTTGTGTTGTGTGTGTGTTTATTCCATTGTGATCTGACACCTCAGCCAGGTACTGCTCTTGCGTTGTGCCGTTTGCTTGCTGAGATAGGCACTAGCTTTTTAAGAGTTTGTTCAGATTTAGGTGGGGATTGAAAGTAGAAAGACAGATGGGATAGGATGGGAAGAACTGGAAGTAGAATGTTGGCCTTAAAGTGTTGCCTACATGGCTACCATATTATGTGGAAGTGATGAACCACCAGCTTACTGGTAAAATGGTGCTGAATAGCAATAACAGATGCACAGATACAGAGCAGTGTTCTGCGTTTTTTTGTTTATGTTCATACTGACTATTAAACATACCTACTGTATATTGTATTAAAAGAATTATGAAGATCAACATTAGATATTTGAAATAATATTTAAATTAGAATTTACATTATTATATTGCATTAGGTTTCATAACCTTAAAGTTAAATTCTGTTCATTATGTAACATTCTCAAACCTGCTTAATTCAATTCAAGGTCACTCCCATGACCCTCCTTTGGATAATACACTAGAGTCAAACAATAAACAAAAATGCATCAATTAAACAAAATAGAATTTTAAAACCACAAAATTACTAACATCTGGTCATTTTGAGAACAGGATTACATTTTCATATTATGAAGCAGGAATTGATGCATTTGTTTTTGCTTATTATTTAAATCTGACAATCTAAGTAATATGGAATAGTTCCTTTCAAGTATAAAAAAAAATGATGCTCACAATACATTTTCACTGCAGGATGCTCTTCAGTTATTAAGCTTGTCTGTCTGTTATCTGGTCAAACATCATCTGCTTCTTATGTTCTTGAATTTGTCTCTTTGAAAAGAAAAGCTCTCTTTGTCCTGCTAGTGAATAAGAGGGCAATGAAGGCATCCATGTCAGTCAAAGTCACATTCACTTACATTCACTTGGGTGCCATGAGGCCAGTCTATGAGATAACTAATTACCTAAACTGCTAACACCCACATTGTGGTACTCAGAGATACCTAATTAACTAAGAGTGCCGCCGTTCATGTACTGTTTTGAGGGTATAGTGGGTGGCATGATGGAAATGTAAATAGTGCTTTTAAAAGAAGCTGGGTTTGGGTCCTACCAGTTATTGCCTGAGCATTTTTCCCAGACTCACACTTACAGTCATCATCTTAAAGACAAGACTGGGGATTTCGAATTAGCCAAATACGAATCAGTATCAGTATGCATCATTGTAGCCTGCAATGGACTGGCATACTGCTTATGAGTTAATTTTTACTTGTGTCTGATCAACTCTGCTCATCCTGTAATAGAAAAGGTAGGTTCAGAAAATGTTTGAATGGAAAGGTGAGTATATAGCTTGTATTAGGGTATCTTTCAATATTTTATGCCCCTCTGTTTTGTTTCTAATTCCACAAGCTCTTGTGTATCATCATTGCAATCAAGAACACAAACTAAACGTCCTGGATGCTGCAATTCAACTTATCAATTAGTAGATAAAATACCTAGGTAGCCACTTCAAAGTGAATGTATTCAAGGTGAAGATGCACATCCTCTGTGTCCTGTACTCTAGGGTCAACTAGAGTGATTGACCGACGTGAAGTATGCAACACAACACCTGGTCCTGGCTTTGTTCTCATCATGACTATATTACAGTACTGAAATCCTCTTCGGGCAGGAGTACCGGCATGTGTCACCAAATTGCTGCAGGTGATTCCAAATGTTTCTGGTGTTCAACCTTTTCAGCTCTTTTCAGATTACTACGTTGAGTCCTTGTAGCAGCACAGTATTAAGTTGAAATCGTTGATACTCGTCTACAGAGTAGTCAGTGGGTCAGCACCTCAATATATGGAAACACTTTTAATGAGCCATGCTCGTTCTGGACCACTCAGGTTTGCTGATGAAAAAGTGTCTGGTGATTTGGCCTCTGCATGGAATCAAACTTCAATTGAGTGTCTCTTCATGTGTATCTCCTACCTGGTGGAATAAGCTGTCCACCTTAATTCTGACTCCCTCGATGTGTTTAGGAAGCATTTGAAGACTCTTGCTTGGTCAATTTATATGCAATTGATAAAAGCTTCATTAGGTTCAAACTGGAACTTCCTTGTGTTCTGTTTTGAGCTCTTCATGTGTGATGGTCAATTTTATTAACGTTGTCCTGTAACACTCGCTCCCAAACAGTCCCACAGAATGATGTTTACTTAATTATGTTGACCTCTTTTACAAGTTGCTTTGGATAAAACCATTTGCTAAGCAACTAAAAATAAATGTAAATGCTTAACCTACATTATTAACATTGTTCTATTTTTTTTTTTTAAATAATATCGATTCAATCTCTTAATGAGACCTGTTCCTCCTGATTCCACCTCTGGTATGTTTCGCATTAATGTATTGCACCTCCCAAACCTGTCACAATTGGAATGTTTATAACTGGGTGTGATGTAAAAAGAGATAAACAAGATTCATGGTAGAGACAGGCAACAGCACAGCACTGATGAGAGATAAGGTCTGCCCTCTTATACTGTCCAGGTCGCTGAGTGCAACAGGGGGTGATCACTCATTTAGCTCCTGTGAATCTAAGACATCTAAAATGACACATCAGGTAAACACACTCTCGTACAGGTCACTTCGACATCTTGGTGGAACTGGTGGTTTGGGAGCGATATTTTATCTCTGCTCCGTTAGTACCATGAGTGACCTCAAGCATAGAATGCCCACCTACATTTTAGTGTTATCATTTTACTCTGCTCCTTAAATAATTTGGAATGTTTGACATAGCAGAGTGAGAGTAAGAGAACGGCGTTTAATTAACTACACACTCAATTTAAGGTGACAATTTACTTGTGACTGAGAAATGGAATGTCACAAAAAGCAGCAACAAGGAGTTGCAAAACCAGTGATCTGATGATGCAGTCTATGGCTGCCATAGAGTACAAAAGGTAGAACATTAAAAGACATTACACAAAATGACCCTCTGCATCGAGAGGAGCCAACTGAGGTTATTTGGGCATGACCAGCTGGGAGGAGACCCAGGGCTTGCTGGGAAGATTATATTTCCCAAATATCCTGGGATTGCCTTGGGATCTCACAGAATGATTTGGCAAGTGTGGCTGGGGAAAAAGGATGTATGGGCCTCCCTGCTAAGACTGTTGTCCTCATTATCCTGTTCCGGATAAGTGGTGGAAAATGAATGAATGAATAAATGAATGAATGAGCAAAATAAAAGGGTGGCAACATTAGATATGTTTATAGGGTCATTACTGTCCCATGTACATAGCTCAGTGAAATATTCATTTTCATATGCTAAACAACATGCAACACATTGCCACTCTCTGAAGTGATCACTAGCTATTATAACTACAACCTTGAATACAATAACTGCTAACCTACAAACTCCCATCTTCCTCACCTGAAAATCTCAGAACATATTTGTCAAGACCTAAATAAAAAATATATGTATCAAATGTGCTTTTTGTACAGGGTGGTCCAGACCTAATCATGCAGATCCAGATCGTCTGGATGACTTTGACTTATGTGGGGACGATTCCAGTTCAGCGCGACTGTGATTCTTCATGTCGTCAGTTCGCACACTTTTCGATGGTCTATGTAATAAACTTATTAAGTTATAGCATAATGAAAATTGCATAATTAGATCTGGACCACCCTATAGTTTGTTTGATTTTCTAATTTACATTTTGGAGGTGAAAAGGAACTTTTACAGTATATATATATATATATATATATATATATATATATATATATATATATATATATATATATATATATATATATATATAGGAAATACGAGGGACATTCAAAAAGTTTCCACACTTTTTTTAACTCTAATGATTAAGAATTTTCAAAACACTTTTCAACATAGTCACCTTCGTTTGCGATGCAATTTTCCCACCAATCGTACCAACTTTTTAATACCCAATTACTACACCTCCTGACTTCACCATTTCCAGCAAAAAGTAAGAAAACTTTTTTTAATGTCCCTCATAGTTAAAGTTATTCCACTAGAATATCTGATATAATAAAAAAAAAAAAAAAAAGAAATTAGAGGATTCTGAGAGGTTTTCGCATTTAAAAGAGAGGGAGAAAAAAACATCAGATTAGTGCTGATATTAGTGCAGAATTAACAAGAAGTCAAATCACAAAATGCAAGAACAGGTACAAACAAAATAAATATGGTGGCAGCACTGGGAGGTGATGTGTGTAAAATATGAGGGGAGTCATCATTGAGAAGGAGTGTAATAAGTGCACGGGGTGGTGGCATTAGGAATTGAAAAGGGTTGGCAACAGACAGACTTCACTAAAGAGGTGAGTACAAATTTAAAAAGGGCTTCTTAAAAAGGGGCTGTTAAAAAGTACTCTTTTTAAGTACAGTATCACTTTGGTTATATGTTCCTTTCCAGTTTTGGTTAGCAAATTTTATTTCCCTGTTTCATGACTACAATTATTGAAACCCATCCTCAGCACTGTGTGCTTCACTTGCTGCCTATTTGGTTCTGGCACGTAAGTGTGACATGTTTTTATTTACTGACACCTCCTGATTCCAATTCCAGTAAAAGGTGTTGCCACCTTGTTCAGTTGAAATAATTAATTGCAGCAAAAAAATGTCTAACTCCAAGCCAGAGTCCTATAGCCTACTCTCTGCCTGGCAAAACAGCTTACTTTAATTTTCTGCCATTTGCACTTTGTGGCCACCATAATAGTCATTGGAGCAGGGATTATGCTGCAAGTTGCATCAGTGCTTCATTTCAATGTATTTGCTCTTAATTCAGTTCAGCCTGTTTCATTCTTATATAGTTCACTTCATAGGTGACAGACTCCCTATTTAAGCACACATATACAGTGTCTATTTACTGTAATGAGCAGTAATAGAGTGATACCATAACTTTGCCTTAAACATAATGAAAATCATAACAACAAAAAGTAATTCAGGAAATAGATGGAAAAAATGGCTTCCCTGGAAAATATCAGTCTCTGAAAGTGAATGGCCGACTGGCCTTAAAGGCTCAGTGTACGCTGTGGTCCATAAATGTAGTATGACATTTCTGTTTCAAATTTTATTTACCTTTAAAAATTAGAGTTGTACTCCTTTACTTACTTTTACTTTACTTAAGTATTATAGACAAAGCATTTGGGATTAATGGATTCAAAATTTTATCTAAAGCATATTTACCTTTTTAAAATCAACAAAGAAAGGGAGAATGGAAAAAAATAAATAGAAAAAAGTAAAAAAATATGAATATTACCTTGCAGAGAGTTCACTTTTCTTTATTTTTCTTTTAGCTGTTCATATTGTCATTTTCTTCATAACAGTTGATATTTTCTTCAACCATACGTTAAATACTCTCAGCTGAAAAATGTCTTATTTGTTAGCAAACATCAAGGGCTTCATGTAACTTTCATGATAAAGTGGTTTTATCCAGTTGTTTGTTTTAAAATTTATGTTTGTCTATCATGCATTTCTATTGACTTGATTTAAAAGCACCTCAGGAAAAAGACTGCCTTTTATTCTTTTTCATATCTCCGTATCATATCCTCTACCCCACATTTGTCTTATCGGGTAGGCATGAGGCACTCTTGATTGCCTTTGTTTTAGACCAGTTACTGTTTCGGTGCAGTATATTATATGTGGTATGTCAAAGTAAGTGGAAAATCTCAAAATGCTTTAATCTCAATGCACTATGCTTATTGTTTCATACACATTTATTTTATTTTTCTTACTCTATAATATGTTTTATTTGTGGTATCCATTTCTTGCACAGCTCTTTCTTTCCTCCTTAAAAGCATATTTCATACTATATTCTAAAATCTATCTTTACATTTGTGAATGGCTTCTGATGTTCGTTTCTGATTAAATGTGTTGTACAATCCAATTTTATATGATTCTTCCTTATGTGTATCTGTTCACAAGATTTTGCTTTATTTTTAGGTTAAATGCAGGAACTTGTTCAAAGATCATACCCCCCAAAAATGAATCAGATGATAATTTTAACCTATCAAAAATATACTCTGTCTATAATCTTTATTTTGAGTAATGCAGGATTTTCAAAATGAGCAGTTTATTTTGACAAAGACTACTAGTTTGTTTCATCTTCTTTTATAGATCTTTAACATTTGATCCACTTCATTTATTTTTAATGAACTTTGACCCAAAAATGTTTTGAGACACTTCTGTTCATTAATACTGGCCATTTGCCTGGTAACCAGCAAACTGTTTTCTTCATAATAAAGTTTTAACAGATATCCAATGGATTCCATATTCTTATACATTTTAGTGACATTGTCCATATGCAAGAGACAATTAGCTGTTTTACTTTTTTTTTTTACCTTTTGCTTTACTCACTTTTGGTATTTCATACTGGTATTTCATCATTTCATTCTGTTGGGTAAAATTTCTAAAAATCAATTAGATTATTAGTAAAAAAAATGAGATCAGCCAAGCAAACTCATCCATCCTATTAACCCAAATGGCCCCAAAAAACCCCATAATGTCAAGATTTAACAGTCTTCAAAACCCTAATCTCCACCTTACTACTTGGCAATTTATTCCATATGTCAGTGGTGCAATGCATAAAAAAACAACCTTTGTGACATTTGTTTGAAATCTGCCCTTATCAAGTTTTCCAACCATATTCCTGTGTTCCTGTTGCAGAATTTATTTTAAAGTAACAACTGGGATCTACTGTACTCATTTCTTTCATATATTAAAACACTTCAGTCAAGTCTCCTCTTAATGTCAGTTTTCTGAAACTGAAAAGGTTCAGCTCCTTCAATATTTATTCATAGCTCATACCTCTTAGTCAGTCTTCCCAAGACTTTCTCTGCTGCTGTTATTTCTTTTTTGTTAATATGAAGACCAAAACTGAACACAGTACTCCAAGGTGAGGCCTCATTAGAGCATTTTATAACTAAGCGCATAACCTCCCTTGAATTACACTCTACAAATCATGATATATAACTCTCTCCAGATGTAGATGGTATTGAGTCTCCAAGGTCCTTCCCATAAGGGGTACTTTCAGGTTTCGGACCTACCACTGTACATTCATATGTAATATTTTTACTTCTTACATGTCATATCTAACATTTACTTACAACAACATTTATTTATATAGCACATTTCCATACAAAAAAATTTAGCTCAAAGTGCTTGAGTTTACAATAAATGTCATCATTGAACACTAATCTGGACACCCCTGACAAACTCTTCTTTTGCACATTTTTGCCTGTTGTGTTGCTATAACAGTTTTATATTACATTTAGAACAGACTTTAAATGTTTTTGCTTCCAGGACCTTCTATAAAACTTGTGATCTACGGGATTATATGCTTTTATGAGTTACATGTTTAGAATCTACCAGATTTTTGGAGTATTCTAAAATATTACTTAGAAATACTTTAACTATGGAACTACCAGGGATTTTGCATACAAGACAACTTTCGATCATAGTGTCTATATTATCCAGGACTTTATTCTGTAACTTATAATCTTGAAAGAACCATCTGATTGGTATCCAAATGTTTTAAATATTGTTTTCAAGAATTTATGCAGTACTGTTTTTTTTTTTTTTTTCCTAAAAAACATTTCAATGCATCCCAAAAGGTTTACTGAGAACACCAGTTCCTGGAGTTTTTATTTCTTGTATACTTTTATTAAATCTTCTTTAATTTATAGTAGCATAATATATTTACCTATTTCATATTAATTTCTGCTTCTTTCTATCCCTTTTGATATCTTATTCAGCATGGAGTTTATCTCCTTTATCTTTTACAACCGTTTTGAAGTTAGTGTCAATTTTTTTCTTATTGGTCGTTGTGCTGTTAGATCTTTTAAACTGTTAATATAACTTTCCCAATATTTTTGTTTTTAATCAAAAACCCATTTTTGGTATTGTATTTTTCTTTTTTTCAAAAAGGACTGTGTACTTCTTCCTCCTCCCATTCAAATTTTGCCTTTTCTTCTTGTCTTCTGTACGCCCCGGCTGTAGTTTGTTTATGGCATGTTATTTGTTCATTCACATCTGACCTTCATTTTCCCATTTCTAAATAAATTCTAATTCTTGATGTAATTATTTAAGGTCTTTCCATTCCTTTGCTTTAGAAAAGTATTTTTCCCTATGCTGTTTTAATTCCCACGATTCTACAATACAGTTACACCCTTCTTTTAATGTTCTGTTTTAAGTTTTTATTCATATTCATATTTTATTTTTGGATATTTCAAAATGAAAATATTCCACTGCTAAGCTTCTCCTTCCTGTTCTGGTGTCCTCTTCTTTTCCATTAATTTAGATAGTAACAACACATTGTTTGTATTATATTAAAATATTGTACTTTGAATTTCTTATAAAATCTGTTGTTACATTTATAGAATTTATTTCTCTTCTTTTCTTGCTGTATACAGTATGATACATTTATTTATAAATTTTTTATTTTTCCTGTTAGATATTTTATTCTCCTTTTTGTTTTTCATTTATACCTATTTGATATTCTTTTTTATATGATTATTTTTATTTTTAGAAATACACATCATGAACAACAAGTTATAATACAACGATCAAACACACAGCCCTATATAAAAAAAGGTAAAGTCATTACAATCAAAAATACAATAAATCAGGTAAATCACAGAAATAGTGAGGATTTGTTAATCATAAACAACACTAAAATCTGTACAGTGATGAAATGCAGAAAGCTAATTAGTAAAAAAAAATATACTTCTTCATATTGATTAAAATAACTAATCAGAGACACTGGTGGCAGACGAAATTAGGAATAACATTAATAAATTATTTCCATAATTTTTATTTCTAAAAAAGCTAACATAAGATATCATTTTCAATGGAGTTATGAAGGGGCATTAAGATCTTTCCAGCTAATTTGGTAATGTGATAACAATTAGTGCAGGATTATCACTATGACTTTATCAATAGCCATGATCACTGCCGAAATTCGCCAAAGTGTTTTTCACAACAGATATGCTGTGTTCACTGGTGACCTTGTTCACCAAATATTTTCCTGGAAACTAGCTAGGTGGTCAGCTTAGATAAACAATTGTTTTTTTCAGTTTCCCATGAAGCTTTCCAAGGCCAGCATGGCATCATAAAGCTTTAACATCCATGTGTTAAGAAATAGGGTCCCAAGTCATGAAAGTCACAAAATCACTTCCAAAAAGTGGGAAATCCTGTCAAAAACCCTGGCTACACATAAAAAGAGCAATGTAGAATTAAAAAAAAAGATTTATTATCACAAAAATGCTGTGGTGGGCTGGCGTCCTGCCCCAGGTTTGTTTCATGCCTTGCACCTTGTGTTGGCTGAGATTGGCTCTGGCAGACCCCGTGACCCTGTAGTTAGAATATAGCAGGTTGGATAATGGATGGATGGATCACAAAAATGCTCCGAAAGTAAAATCGACAGTCCCACCAAAGTCTGAAAATAAATGAGATCCTCTGAAATAGTAATAATACAAAACATTTATTACTATTTATAATGTATTTCTATGTTTTTGATGAAAGAATAATGTGCAAATCTTACCAGATAGATTGGAAACAGAAAAGACTTGCCAGTATAGAATTTTAATCAAACATTTTAATCAATACATGATCATTTTTACAATTTAATACAAGCATATACTTTCATGAAGTTGTAACAATGCTTTATTTAAAGCATAAGGAAAAGGACTCAAGGTAACTAAAGGGTTAACTAAATGCGGCTTAAAGCTTGAACAGGTGAGGCTTGCCTCATCCTAAGAGGAACCATCGAGGTAATTAATGATTTAAAAATGAAGTAAATGAGTAATAAACACCCTCTTAAAAAGTAAGAACAAAGTGTTGAGAAAGCCCAAACACCCCTATTATGAAGCGGTGATAAGATCAATGGCAAAACTTGTAGGACACCCTGCTAATGAAGCAGTTGTTTTGGATAATGGAGAATCGACATGTATATGAAGTTACTGTTGGCTGTAATCGATTGGTTAAGATGATAGAATTCTGTGTATTAAGAGTCAGGTGACGTAATGTATTAGATAAGGCAATGGTAATAGGAAAGTATAAAGGGGAGTGAATTGTTTTCTTGAAGGCTCACTCCATGGACTGAGTCATTTGTGCATATCTCTGTGCAAATAAAGAACTGTTCTGCATTTTCATCTGGTGTCCGAGAATTACTTTTTTGAAAATAGAGGAAAGTTTTATCTTCAACACCCGCTGTCTGAATCTATCTGTGCAGATGCTGTGCACTTTTTACTAGAGACAGAAACACCTTGTAAATAGTAATAAATCTATTGTTATTATCATTATTTTGCAAGTTTTAATATTTGCTGTGCATGAATTTGGCCTGAACCCCCTCTTACATATGGACCCCACACACTACAGCTTTGACCACCTGGTCTCAAGGACTGGTTTGCACCACCTGCTTCGAGGCCTTGTAATCAGTGCCCTGAAGATTGCAAAAAGACCCTGTCCAGTCATCTCATTGCAGGCAAATGAGCCAGGCCCCTCCACCAGCTGGTACGACACATGCCCGAGGTAAATAGTCACGTGGTCAGGCACGGAAGCAAAACAAATCTAAAAAAGGCGAGGCAGCAACAGCGACACAAGAGAGGCAAGGGCATGAAACAAGACAGGTTTTATTCTGTTGACGAAGAATAACAAGACAGAGAGGGAGAGAGAGAGAGAGAGCACCCAAGAGAAAAAAATGAGGTGCCTGCTTTAAAACAGGGATAGAGGGCAAGGCATGGCCAGAACAAAGTGCCAGTCACCTGTAGATGGTGAAAAAAGTGGGGAAAAAGCTAAAAAAATGTATGTCCTTTAAAGAAAAAAGACAGAGAAGCCTCAGAGGAAGCAAAATCAATAAAAACAAAAAGTGTCCTTGCCAAGCCAAATTGAAAAGTGCTAGTCACCTGCACAGTTTGTAAAAATAATTTAAAAAGATTTAGAAAGCAATTAATATCTTCAGTGCCAGTCATCGGCAGGTCAAGCAAAACATGAAAAGAAAGAAAGAAAAAGACAATTAAAAAAGAAAGAAATCTTGAAAAGAAAAAGATAGATAAGCCTCCTCCCTGCAAAACCCTAGTACTACCTGAAAAACTATAAATTGACAGTCTCCTGTAGAGTGAACAACCAATAGAAAGGGAAAAACAAAAACATTGAAAGAGGTCATTTAGTTTGCAGCTCTTCGATGTTCCAGTTATCTGCTGAGGTTAAAAAATTCTTGAACAAAATCTTAAAATAAAAAAAAAAAAGATAGAAGCATTTTCAAAATAACGAGGCCTACCTGTAAATATAAAAAGTGCCAGTGACCTTAAGAGGCTGCCACAAAAATCCTTAAAAATAAAGAAAAGAGGCCTCCATTAAAATAGAAACTGCTATCACACAGGTACATGCATAAAAAAAGAAACATTAAAGCCATCTGCAGATGACACCAAAAAGAATAAAAAGGTCACCACATAAAAGCAGAACATATTTTTATTGAGAAACTAACTATAAGAGCAAAAAGACCTACTGACAGACCAAAAAGTAGCATGCAAGAAAGGAAAAATCAAACGAAGGAAGGATGCAGGAGATTTGGCACCATCCGAATTTTCAATGAACCCTCATTTCAATAGTCTATTCAAAGAATATAATCAAATAAAAATACATCCGCGGTTATACAGTTTTTCTGTTACAACAAATAAAGTCTACACAAGACTCATGTGAGTGCACTAAATCACTTCTTGTAAACTATTACAACTATAAATAAATTGTATCACTGTTCTAGTCTTTACCTGAGATATTTATAAAGAAATCTCCTCTGTTCAATGTTGCATAAGATCACCTAGTGAAGACTATGAAGTTAATTAATACAAGAATATTACTGTCAGAACTAGTTAAAATATATTAGAGAGTGAATGTAATGTCAATTTTTCTGTGATGTCAGGCAAATTCTGTTTAACAAATTCCATATCTATCTATCTATCTATCTATCTATCTATCTATCTATCTATCTATCTATCTATCTATCTATCTATCTATCTATCTATCTATCTATCTATCTATCTATTTGCAACTGCATTGATCAAAAGATGAAAACATGTACACCTTGATGTTTCTACCTTTGTAGCATACTCTTTTTAATTTGAGGTTGTTTTGCTTTCAATATAAATACTGTTTCAACATAAAAAGAATTTGTTAATAAATATAGAGATGCTCTTTTCATTTTAACTATGTTAATTCTGGCTGCTAGAGAGATAAGTGAAGTGTTAACCATCTATTAACATCTTGTTTAATGATTTCCATTGAACTGCAAAAACGAGTTTATAACAATCTTTACGCTTCCTTGTAACTGTAACTTTCAAATACCTCAGCTGTTCTGAAAATGCAAGTTCTAACAAGAAATAATCTACATTTACAGTTTATGAGCATGCCTAAAGTAACTCGATCCAAGAGCAAATACCTGGACTAAGCTCAAATTTGCATAATACAGTGAAAACATTTTCTTATTCTACTCTATAAAATGTTTTTTTCTGCATACAGAGACAGTGAGCAGTCAATAAGTTAATTTGCTCAGAGGGGGCATGATACATCAAAAAGCAACAAACCATCGATGATAGCAGTCTGCCTTTAACACCACTAGTCTGATTCTATGATATTAGTATAGGGAGAATGTTCTCAGTACTTTTTTTTTCTAGAACTTTTTCTAACACCTTCACATCATTGTTTAATAATGAGATTAGTCTATAAGAAGCACATTTCAAATTGCCTTCTGTGTTCTGTGCTGGTGTAAGAAACATTGCAAAAATGTATTGAAGCCTCCAAAAAAAGCTAGAAGGAAGGCCAGGACTGCCCTGCCCAAAAGAGTATTACTTCAGACCAGGTTGCCTCAGAAAACTACTTGTAGACTTCAGCCTGGCTAGGCCCAAAGGAGGAAAAACTGGCTTAAAAGATCAGAATACAAATAAATGTCCCAAAATATCAAGAATACCTTACAAGAGAGTCTTTGCTTCCATTTGGGAGATGGACGTCATCCCAACTGATTGGAAAGCAGTGTGCCTGTCTGCGGAGAGTGTCAGTCTTGTTGAGAAGTTTACTTACCTCAGCAGTGACATTTATGTCTCTGTTGACTCTTACTATGAAGTGAGTAGTCAAATTGGGAGTGCATGGGGGGTCATGAGGTCGCTTGAAAAGGGGTGTGTGGCGCTCCAGATATCTATGGAAGGTCCAAGTCTTTACAGTCTTGGTGCTTCCTGTTTTGCTATGTGGTTGTGAGACATGAACACTATCCAGTGACCTGAGATGAAGACTGAACTTCTTCTGATTCTTTGGAGAATCCTTGGGTGCCACTGGTTTGACTTTGTGTCAATTGAGTCCCATTGGCTAAACAGTGTTGTGCAGATGATGTCACATGACATGACTTCTGGGGGAGTGTCTATAGCAGCAGTTACACATGTCCTAGAAACAAGTGCACAATATGACATAACATACAGAAAAAAACAAGGCAGTGTCACAGTAAATACAAAATATGTAAAGTAAAATAAATCTTAAGTCAAAATGAAAGAGGTTAAAAGGGGAAATTAAAAATGTTCACAAACTCATATATACATATTGTGGTCCCCAGCCGGGGCTGGAGCCCGGCCAGGATGCCCAGGAGGACGAGAGGAGGGCTTGTGTCTCCTCCAGACCGCGAGGGGGCGTCCGTCCTGGTTATGTTGGGGGCCTCGGGTAGAGGGCTTGGAAGCCCAGCCCTGTAGGGACCCGTGGCCCCCGCTAGTGCCGGGGGGAAGACTTTGGAGGACACCCGGAGAGCTGCCGGGAGGACAGCCGGCACTTCTGCCACGCTGGGGCGCGGCCAAGGGAAGAATGCCGGGAACACCTGGTGCTCGTCCGGGAAGCATATATAAGGGGCCGCCTCTCTTCAGTGAGCAGTGGATGTCGGGTGGAAGTGGACAGAGCTGGAGAGAGAACTGGAGGCAGCCAGGAAAGAAAGGCACAAGGACTGTGAGACCTGGACATTTGGGGGAACGGTGCAGAAAGCACTGGGAAGTGCACTGAGTTTATTATCTGTAAATAATAGTGTAAATAAACGGTGTGTTGGGTGAAAACAAAGATGTACGTCTGTCTGTGTCTGGGTCAAAGTTCACAATATATATATATATATATATATAGTCACGTCGCGCGAGTAGGAGTTCGCGGACGGACCTTAACACACTAGGGAAGACATTTGCCGGCAGGGAGTGGCGGGTACTAACCTTTCTCCTTTTCTTTCTTACAGAAAAAAAGATGCTCCGCCATAAGCCTCATTCTTCCCGCAGCACGTTACTTCTGCACTTCCTCCTCCATTGTTCCTGACGTCATCGATCCCATCTTTCCCCACGGTTCCTTCCCAGCATTCCTCCACTTCCGGCTCCTCCCTCATAAATTTCCGTCGACGCCATCTTTAGTGTCGTGCATATGTATAGTTTTTGAGTTCATGTATGACCTGGAATTTTTTGTTTATTGTGGAGAGATTTACAGCATATGGGGCTGGAAACCCCAAACCTTTATGCTGTCTTTTGATTCATTTATTACAATATATATATATATATATATTATGGGGTACAGCCCGGACACAGACAAGTAGACATGATGTTTTTGCACCACACACGTTTATTTACACTATAATATTTACAAAGGTGAGCACAACCCAGTGCCGCAGCACCAATCACCCCTTTAAGTCCAGGCGTTCACACTATGCCTTTCACTGTCTCTAGTCCACCTCCATTCCTCTCCTCCAAGCTCTGTCCTCTTCCACCTGACTCCAGCCATCCAATGGAGGTAGGTGGCCCCTTTTAACCACACCTGGACGAGCTCCAGGTGCTTCCTGATAAGCCTCCGCCGACATTCGCCTGTGTGGCGGAAGCACCAGCTGTGTACCCGGAAGTACTCCAGGTGTCCCCGATCCTCTTCCTGCCAGCACTTCCGGGTGTGGCAGAAGTGCTGAGGTCCAGGGCTCTTTAGGCATCAGGGCGCCCCCTGGCAGTGACCATGGGCCCCTACAGGGTCCCCAAAGCAACGAGGGTGGTCGCCCCCACATGGTCTGGGGAAGGCGCAAGCCCTCCTCCGGTCCTCCTGGGCGTCCTGGCCGAGTAGCCACCCCACCCATCTCTGACAATATATATATATAATGTAACCTTAATAATAGAGAGCTGCTGCTATTGAAAAATGGCGGTATGTAGCAAAAGATGGTTATATCTCCACAAATTATACCACAGGTTTATATTTAGAGCCGTTATCATTTGAATAGAGCAGATACAGCTCTTAGTGGCCACAAATAGAACAAGCTGATAGATGTTTGTTTCCTCGTTTGCAGTTGCCAGCATTCAGAATTATTCAACATTAAGATATTGGAACAGAGGGAATAATTTCTGTTGCTGATTCAGCCAGAATGATGTAACTTACTGTATCTCTCTGGGCAGTAGCATTGACAAATCCAGTCCATATTTGATTCACTTAGTTGTCCAATCTCTCTCCTTCTTTTTCTACTCTGTCTGCTAAAACCCATCCTGCATTAAAATAGTCAGAAATAAGAGGTGTAAGCCAATTCTCTGCAGTGCCCAAAATGTCACACTACCTGTACTCTCCATAACTCAATGAGAGATGTGAATGAGTATACACCATCTTCTCTGAGAATGACTATTTCATATTATTTTTACCCACTCCCATCATTTTTTTTCTCCCGTGTAATTATTTTTTCTTCTATGCCTCTTAAGGGGCTCTGTAATTTACAGCATTATTGGACAGAATGAGAATTTTTAAATTGGGCCTAAATTTATCCTTTGGCAATGAGAACAGGCACATAACAGATATCTGTATGGTTGTATTTTGAATTATATGTGGGCTGGAAATAGAGCGATTCGAGTAGCCTGTGAATAAAGAATTGTTTTAATTAGCTCCACTTGAAATAAATGCATGCATTTACTAGTTTCTGTTCAACATATTGAGTAAAATCTTTAACTCTCCTGCACTTCTTAGCTGTAAAAAGCAAACATTCGATCCAAACAATGTGTTAGCCAGAGGCTGAATTCTGTGCCAAACACAATCCTTTTTCATAAAAGAACTCTAATCTATCTCTTGAGTTGTTTTTCTGTCTAAACAGTTTTAAAAAGATGAACAACTAGGAAAAACTGACATGATAACAATAGGCTCTGCAAGGCAACAGCAGAGAGAGACAGCAGAATATGTGAGAGTGCAAACAAATGAAAGCTTCAGTGATCGAATTCACAAGGCTGAGTTCTGCCACAGCACAGAAGGAGTACAGCTGACTGATGATGCCAGATGAAGTTTCAGTCAGCAAAATACACTGCCCTTACAATAAAAGGTCGATATCATCTTAGTAAAACACAAAATAAATTTAAGGCATTTCACTATGCCTTTTGAACATATATGTGCACTGCAAGTCCTATATATTATCCTATTTTCTCCTACCAATATTACACATAACTATCAGAAATATCTAGTGATTAAGAGATGCTATAAAGGATATATGAAACGGGTCAGGTGAAAGTTAAACTGACTGCTTGTTTAGACCATTCAACCACTCCAGTGCCATTCTCAGGCCATTAGCAGCCTGAGCAAACATTAATTAAGCCTGGGATGCAGCGGACAGAGTGTGTTTGATGAACCAAAAGATAGATCCAGATCCTTTGTAAGTAAGTACTCAGTTCAAGAACAGGTATTCAAGACTTACCACGAGTGTTAATTTTGGATATACATTTTGATTTAGTTTTAGTCTTAGTCTTCTGACTAAATTGCAATTTAGTTTTAGTCCCATTTTAGTTGTTTAATTATTGTTTGTTTTTGTTTCGATTTAGTTGACAAATAATAAATTAATTTCAGCTGAGAGAAAGTAAATCGGTTCTAGTCACATAAATGTAAAAGTAAATTAGTCAAACAGACAAAATCAGATGGATATTTGGTTTAAAATATGAATATGCACAGAGTATACTGTACCTCTAAACTATTATACTAACATGTACACTAAGGAGCCAAGCCACATGTAGTGATTATTGGACATAAAATGAAGAGTAGGTGTAGAGAGGATTTACAGTGCATCCGGAAAGTATTCACAGCGCATCACTTTTTCCATATTTTTTTATGCTACAGCCTCATTCCAAAATTGATTAAATTCATTTTTTTCCTCAGAATATTACACACAACACTCCATAATGACAATGTGAAAAAAGTTTACTTGAGATTTTTGCATATTTATTAAAAATAAAAAAATTGAGACAGCACATGTACATAAGTATTCACAGCCTTTGCCATGAAGCTCAAAATTGAGCTCAGGTGCATCCTGTTTCCCCTGATCATCCTTGAGATGTTTCTGCAGCTTAATTGGAGTCCACCTGTGGTAAATTCAGTTGATTGGACATGATTTGGAAAGACACACACCTGTCTATAGAAGGTCCCACAGTTGACAGTTCATGTCAGAACACAAACCAAGCATGAAGTCAAAGGAACTGTCTGTAGACCTCCGAGACAGGATTGTCTCAAGGCACAAATCTTGGGAAGGTTACAGAAAAATTTCTGATGCTTTGAAGGTCCAAATGAGCACAGAGGCCTCCATCATCCATAAGTGGAAGAAGTTTGAAACCTCCAGGACTCATCCTAGAGCTGGCCGGCCATCTAAATTGAGCGATCGGGGGAGAAGGGCCTTATAGTCAGGTAGATGACCAAGAACCCGATGGTAACTCCTTTAGAGCTCCAGAGGTCCTCTGTGGAGAGAGGAGAACCTTCCAGAAGGACAACCATCTCTGCAGCAATCCACCAATCAGGCCTGTATGGTAGAGTGGCCAAACGGAAGCCACTCCTTAGTAAAAGGCACATGGCAGCCCACCTGGAGTTTGCCAAAAGGCACCTGAAGGACTCTCAGACCATGAGAAACAAAATTCTCTGTTCTGATGAGACAAAGATTGAACTCTTTGGTTTGAATGCCAGGCATCACGTTTGGAGAAAACCAGGCACCGCTCATCACCAGGCCAATACCATCCCTACAGTGAAGCATGGTGGTGGCAGCATCATGCTGTGGGGATGTTTTTCAGTGGCAGGAACTGGGAGACTAGTCAGGATAAAGGGAAAGATGACTGCAGCAATGTACAAAGACATCCTGGATGAAAACCTTGACCTCAGACTGGGGAGACAGTTCATCTTTCAGCAGGACAACGACCCTAAGCACACAGCCAAGATATCAAAGGAGTGGCTTCAGGACAACTCTGTGAATGTCCTTGAGTGGCCCAGCAAGAGCCCAGACTTGAATCTGATTGAATATCTCTGGAGAGATCTTAAAATGGCTGTGCACCGACACTTCCCATCTAACCTGATGGAGCTTGAGAGGTGCTGCAAAGAGGAATGGGCGAAACTGGCCAAGGATAGGTGTGCCAAGCTTGTGGCATCATATTCAAAAAGACTTGAGGCTGTAATTGCTGCCAAAGATGCATCGACAGAGTGAATGCGCTGTGAATACTTTCTGGATGCACTGTACTTCAAAAGCTCTTGGTCAGATAATGGCAGCTCTGGTCTGTCATCACAGTTTTCTGGACTTCAATGTGCCTTAGTTATGCTGCTATAAGATTTTACTAAAAAAAGGCTCGATTTCATTTCAGCATCGGGTTTATAAAGAAGGAGATCATTATGGACTATCAGATTTATCTGACCATGTGCACATTTGAGATTTCTTCTTTGATATTTTTTGTCCAGCAACTGAAAAATACTGCTGAAAAATAATGCTAAAAATAAAAATTCAAACATTATTATATCTATACTGTTGAATTAGTGAATTCCAAAATGATTTAGGATATTTACATTTAAACATACCCTTAAAAGCTGTTTTTGTAACACATACTTCTAAAATCTGGCTTGTCAGAGAATCATTCAGTTAGGTTTGCAACATTTGCTGCTGTAAGATTTATATTTACACAACTAGATTGTTAAAAAAAAACTCGCTAAAGAGTAACATCGCTCACTGTCCAGTCGTCTGTCTGTAACAGTTTCGTTTTGTTTAGTTTTTGTCAAAAACGATTCTAAAAGCATTTGTCTTAGTTTTCATCATTAAAGGCACATTTTTATTTAGTTTTCATTCCATTGTTGTCACTGAAAAAATGTGACAAAATGTATCAACAAAATGAACACTGCTCATGACAGATTTTTAGGGCGCGAACAATGCTTATGAATGTTGATTATATTTAAAGAATAAAAACATTCCTAGTTTCAGAACATAGTGGTGAAATTAAAACATGCCTTGACCAAGAATGCCCACGATGCAGTCTCTAACTAGGATTACATGCTGGCAGCAATGATTTTCTTTTTTGTGGTTGAAGATACTAAAGAGAAGATTTGTGTCAGTGACCAAAACAGCAAAAAGAAAATGTCAGAATTTACATGGTTCTGGCCAGTTACCAAGAGAAACATGTAATTTAAAATCGGCTTCACTATTTTAACTGTTTAGTCATGCAGACTTTTTATTATGTAGACCTGAACAGAATGGCTAAATCCTACCGATAGCCCTTGTGTGTACTTTACTAGCTTGGTCACTGTAAGGGTTTATTGCCGCTGTGTTTCAAGTCTCCCTCTTTTCTTTTAAAATTTCTAAATACAGGCAGTTAGACATTGACAGTGCACTAGAACAGACAGGAGAGAAAGTTACACTTTAGATTCATACATAGACTGAATAAAGATTTCCATTTGTGGCCAAAATATAAGCAGTGAAATGACTGTTAATGAAATAATACAATCTGATTAATTAGCAGTTTATTTATGTGTTCAGGCTACCAGGTGGCTTTCTGTCTTAGTATGCTGATTAAATCGATCGATTTTAAAATACTGTTGGTCGTATATAAGGCTATTAAGAGTGTTGGTCCATTCTATATTTTGCAGTAGCATTCAAACCTTACAAAATGCAAATTACATGCAAACAGGTAAGCGTCATGGAAAGCAACTCTTTAATGCCCACCATATTCAGAAATGTTTTTCTTCATTTGAGGTTTACAAATCGGTGAATGAGACATTGTAATAAGCAAAATTCAATCATGGAAACTCCATGAAATAAGCACGAAAAATGCTGACACTACTTTTTCTAACATATACAGCTTGTGGTCTATGGCCGGCTTGTCATCCCAGCCAATACCCCCAGGCCGCCAGATGAAGCCCTCCCTGCAGTATGGAGGTGCTGACCAGCAGGGAATCATAGACAATGGAGTTTTTATCCACAGCCCTGCTGGATACCACAGGGGCCGCAAGAGGGAGCTGCAGGGAAGAGCAAAGAATCATATGTGCCCTATAACCCGGAAGTGCGTCATAGGCAGAGCGACGGCAGAAGTGATGTACTTCCGGGGTGAAGAAAAGGACTTGTACTTGACCCGGAAGTGATAAAGAATCACATGGACTGGGGATTGGGAACACTTCTGGGTCAGGGAGAATAAAAGGACTGTGGGAGCTCCCAGACGGCGAGCTGAGCTGGGTGGTAGGAAGGCAACGCGTCTGGGAGTGGTGGAGAGTTTATTGTGATTATTGTTATTGTATTGAATGAGTGTTGTGGAGGAGAGGGTGCTTTGTGCACTGTACTGTGATAATAAAGTCAACTATTGCACTTTTTCCTGGTGTCTGGAGTCTTGGACAAGGGTTCAAGGGAGCGATAGCGCCCAATATCTGTCACAAGCTCTAGAGAGTGTTTTTAAAAGTTTTCGTTTTCAGGATTCAAAAATGTATGTTTTTAAATGAAAATGCATTAGTGTGGACAGAGCCAAAGAGTATCTTTTTTTTAAATTTTATTGATTTTATTGTAATCACACAACATTCTATACAAATAGATCAATTTTTACAAAAATTGGATTAAAAACAAATCAACCCCCACACCTGAGAAAGAGAGCATGGCCAACAGAGTAAAACTTAAAGCTAGGAGAAATAAGTAAATCGATGAATTAATAATTGAATAAAGATAAATGGTAGAGAAAAAGAAATGGGGCGAGAATCTGCTTCCTCGTGCTTTAAGAGCTTAATCTAAAACGCTATTGATTAGATCCTGCCAGGTTTTGAAAAAGTTCTGCACAGATCCTGAGAATTTGATTTTTTTCCAATTTCAAATAGTATATATCAGTTACCCACTGACTTAGAATAGGAGAGATAGAATTCTTCCAAGTCTACGTGCCAATAGTGTAGTAAATGCAATCACAGTTTGTTTGTCCTTCTCCACTTTAAGCCCATTTGGAAGAACACCAAACACAGCTGTTAATGGGTTAGGAGGGATTGTGACACCAAGGCTGTCTGAAAGACACTTAAAGATTTTGGTCCAAAATGATGTTAATTTGGTGCAGGTCCAGAATATGTGGCCCAGTGAGGCTGGAACTTGATTGCAACGTTTGCAGGCTGGATCTTGCCCTGGAAACATTTTTGGACAGTTTTAAGCGAGACAGATGTGCTTGATATATAATTTTGAGTTGAATAATTGGATGCTTTCCACATATGGAGCTCCAGTGAATTCTCTGCATTGCTACCTTCCACTCCTTTTCTGAGACATTGAGTAAGAGATCCTTTTCCCACTGTCCTCTTGGATCTTTGAAAGGGAGGGACTGTAAAATGGTTTTATATATTACAGAAATGCTGTCTGAGTCCTTGAAACTGATCAATATTTTTTCCAGCATAGAGGAATGTGGGAGATGAGGACAGTCGGGCAGGTTCTGTTTAACAAAGTTTTTGATTTGAAGATAGTGAGAGAAATGTGTAGCTGGAAAGTTAAATTTGGAATGTAAGTGTTCATAGGATGCAAAGACATTGTCTATGTCCAGATCTCTAAGTGATTTAATCCTAAATGTTTTCCAGATATTAAAAACTGCATATGTTTGTGAAGGTTGAAAGAGATGGTTCTCTTGCAGAGGTGCCACAGATAAAAGCTTCTCTACCTTAAAATGCTTCCTACATTGGTTCCATATTCTGAGTGAGTGAGCCGTAGAGTATCAAAGCAGCACACTGAGCAGAGGTGAGAGTTATAGCAAAGCACTCTCATGCAATCAGTTACAACGAGATTGGTGCAGAGCCTGTAACCCATCCCTGCGAAAATTTGCACACCCTGGAGCAGGACTTAACAAAAGCTCTTATCTGATCTAGTAAGGTCATAAATGTGCCAGAGTATCAACTGGTTTATCTAGTTTCTCCTTAAACATTATTTTCAAAATAAAAGTATGGATCAAATTTATTTGATAAATACAATTTTACTTAAAAGCATTATCATCCCATATACACTCAGACAGGAAGATCATCCAGGAAAAGAAAATTGGCTGAGTTAATTATTTGGTATGGTCTTTAACGATAGGTACAGGTTGATAAAAAAAGAGTTTAATATAATTGATTTGCTGCCTATGGAAACATGGGACAGGTCATTTGCTTGGTAGTGTCTTAGAAGCAGTTGTTTTGAGTTGGGGTTGACATGTAAGTAGCATGAACAACATCTTTGAAGGAGGGTTCCTATTAACAGATGGCAGAAGAGACAGATGGTGCAGTTTCGTGGTGCAGGTGTGTAGGCTGGGCAGAGTGTATACAGTGGGGTGAAATCCATGGAACAGCAGGCATACGCGTGTATATCAGTATAAATTCATAGTGAGAGCTGACACAAGTATAAGGTCCTGTGTAATGTTGTTTTCATTATCACGTGATGAACCTGTCAGTATAAAGATAAGTTGTATTCTCAAAGCAAGTGTTATGAATTACAGTTTTTTACTCCCCGATTCCATTTTGTGGTCATTTTGTACATTTACTGTGTTTTTCAATACTTTGATACTTTTTACTGTTATTTTTATGTTTTGCGTCATGTGTGTAGCTATTTTGAATATTTTCACAGTTTTGTGGCCACAGTAGGGTCAATGTTGACGTTTTCAGATAAATTTCAAAGCATGGTGTCTTTAGATACTCAAATCTTATTATTTATATGGTTTTTGACAACTAATTTGGAGATTTGGATTTGGTTTTCCGTTTTTGTGACCTTTCAAAATTTAGACCTTAGCATGTATAGACTTTATTTTTGCTGTCATGTTTTGGTTCATTTATTTTATACTTGCCCTTTGGTAAAACACAGAGTCAGCAACAGTCTGACTTTTTTTTTTTTGGTCCAGAAGACTTGTGTTACTTGATAAAGGTTTTCCAAAGTACTCCTGAGCCTACGCAGTTATGCCACTTATTAATGAATGACAGTTTTTGATGTAGTATCATTTGGGGGATAGGAGATCACAGGCAGTCAGCTTAAGTTTGTGCCCTTACCCATTACATACTGTAAGAAAAGAGAGAAAAAGCAGAAAAAGGTCTGGGAAACCACCCTGTATATTGACAACATCTAATCAAATATAAGTAGTACCAGAGTAGTTTCTGGAACAGAGTCCAAAATGGGACTGACTAGAAATGTGAGGTGGTTGAACTTTATAGGCGGTGGGCAGAAAAAGGCGGGTCCATGAGGGAGTTCGTAGAAGTGAGGTCAGTAGGTGGGCTTGGTCAGGAAGGGGATGTGGAAGCTGGTTGTGCTTTAGCTGGGCTTCCCTTATGGCGATCTGTAGAAGAGGGAGAAGAGACATTAGTGCACTTCATCAACCCCTAACTCCGTGACTTACCCTCACTTAAGCCCTTAGACTGCCTCCCATGCACTTGTGTGTGACAGCACTGAAATTTCACCATGAATCTTTTAATTGCATTATGCACTGTTGAGGGAGAGATACACAAATCCATTCTGATCTGTCTTTGAGAAACATCGTTTTTAAATTTCTGAATGATATTCTAATGCATTTGTGGGAAAAATGGCGATCCTTGGCAAATCTTTGTTTTTAAGCACAAGGTCTTTCCTGGATGCAGCTTTTATGCCAAAGCTTGATTATAGTCACCTGTTGTACTTCAAGTTTCTGCTTACATCAATATTTTCTTTTTGAACTCATTAATTACCTTAGATTACCCGATCCCAACTGTTTTGGAATGTGCTGCAGGCCCTCAATGGCAAGAATGGAAGTATATTTACCAAAAAAATGAAGCTGACCAAATTAAATATTAAGTATCTTGTCTTTATATTGTCTGTGATGTATTTATTATAAGTTAAAGTAAATTTTGTAATTTCTGCTTTCTGTTTTTTATTTGTACTTTTACTTGTCCCAACTTTTTCTGAGTTGGGGTTTGTACTTGTTTTACTTACGGTTTCAAGTTTTTGATTTTTTTTTACTTTTTATTGGATATACACATTTAAGATACCATTTTTATGATTTACCCAATAAAAGATGCCTTCGGTGATTACCTATTGGGTGAATCACTGGTCTTGATAATGAATAGGCTCCTTTAAAGGTAAGGATGATAAAGCCTTTTGATAAAGGCAGTCTTCATGGATATCTCTCCATTGCCCTCTAAGTAAGTTGTTTTGGCTATTAAAAGGTTTTCCTTTTCTCGTCTTTTGTGTAGTTTCCCATGTGTTTGTCATGTTCCCTTGCTGTCATGACCTATCTTTTGTTTATAATGTTTTATAGCGTTCCATGGCCTCTAAAGTATATAAGGCATCATTTTGGGGGTTTTGAAGGTCAAGGTACAGGGAGATTCACTCAAAAGAGGCCCCAAATATTCTGTTGTAACTCCCTTTAGAATGAAGCAATCTGAACCAAAAAAATACACCATATACCTTGACGTTTGTGTAATCAATTATATTACATGCAATGCTGGAATTGGTTTTCGTTTTCTACCAGACACATTTTGTAGCGGCACTCCATGTTCCTGAACATATTGGCAAGCATTTTGGGGGAAATAGCAACAATTTCATGTTGTATGTTTTCCTTCAAATCTTTCACAGTGCAAGGCTTGTTCAGATAGACTTTTCTTTTGATCATACCAAAAAGGAAGAAGTCTGATCTGGCTACCATGATGGCCACAGTCCCATTGAAATTACTCTGTTGCCGAATAAGGACTCAATTTCTGCCATGCCCCATGCTGATGTGTGACACGTTGCTCCGTCTTGCTGGAAGTAACCTTCTGTTAACTCACGATCATCCAGTTGATTCTGACAACACTTCAATGAATTGGTGACCCAATAGGTTTGCACAATGAAGATGCGCTGCTCAATACTTTACACCTCCATCCTGATGAGAACTCGTGTGACTGAGTGAAGGGGTATGGGCGGTATGCACCCAGAAGTTGCAAACAGAGGCTAAACATTGCAACAGCTTTCTGGCGCCTACCTCAGCACTCCGACAAAGGGGCATCCTGGCTTTTTCGAAGACCCACATACTGTGGAGCACATTGCAGGTTGTTTTGATCAGATTGCTTCGTCCTAACGAGAGTTATTACAGACTATTCAGGACCTCTTTCAAGTGAATTTCCCTGTATTTTGTCATTAGATATATTTTTGGATTTAAAATATTTTCACTATATATTAGAATTGAGTTACTTTTTCTTGTAATGTTATTTTGCTTTTGTTATGGGTGCTGCCATTTTGTGCTGTTTGTTGTCTCAGCTGCTAGTCAGTTGCTAGGTAAAGTCAACAGGAAGTGTGTGATGCGTGACATCTTAGTTTAGAATTATCAAAGTTTGCGTGTATAATTTTACTTTGCTTATGTTTTTGTATCAAGAGTGCTAATTTTGTGGCTAGATTTTTATTTTAACTGTTTTGAAAATGTTTATTTTGATTCAAGTCTCATTCTTATTGTTTGTGCGACACTTTGAGAGATGTGACATGACCAACTCTATCGTGCTTCTGAGATTTACGGAATTGACGGAATTGTTGCTGGTCACAACAATTGAAATCCTATGGTGGGTAAAAGTACAATGTCTGAAAGAATGTCAGCAATAGTTTCTTTTCAAGTACGCTGTAGTGTCAGCTTTTGGAACTTATTTTTGATCTTTAACTTTTGATTTTTGCTCAGTCCTTTGGTTTTGGTGGCTTGTACCTCTTTTTCCTGCACACAATAGTACACATTTTCATTTCCTAGTCACTTCATTTTCCTCACAATTGTTCCCAGAAACTTTGTGTCTCAAATCACATGGAAACATGGGTACAAAGGTCAACCTCAGACACTTTCCAAGTTTGTGGATAGAACCCAAAAAGCCTGGCATTATTTTATTTAATTTTTAGTTTGAATTCTGGTTATGACAGTTTACCTGTCCCTTTGACCATGATTTTTTAGTTATGCTTTGAATCAGTTTGTTTGAAATTTCTTGGATTTGATTTGGTCTTTTTTTGAATATTGATTATCCTTTTTTTTGTTTCACATTCTGGGCTCTGTTACTCGATCCTTACACTCCCAGTTTTGACCTAAGCCAGTTTATCTCCTGGTTCCATTTTTGTGTCTATACTGCTGCTGCCTTGTGCAGTTAGTACACATGCTGTGTTGTCTTTATTTAGTCTATACTTCTATTTTTCTTAATTATTTACAAGGAAGTGTCCTCTAAATAAATTACAGCCCTCGCATGGTACAGTCACTGGGGCCACAGCCACTTTACTGTGGTATTAGTTGCTTTACAACTGTGTTCTGTTATGGCCCTTTGTACCTCTCCTTATTATGAAGTTCACCTCAAGGTGAAACCAAAAAGGGTAGGTGAACCATAAACATAGTGTCCATTTTCATTAATTTAGTTTATTAAATGAAAGAGTTGTGACCAACGGCAGAAGAAAAAAAAATCAAAATTCTAAATACTAAATCATTTTGTCAAGACCAGGGCTGTACCTGCCACCCCAGCAAGACACAATTAGGCAACAACACCAGCTCAGTCCAACAAATAGCCTTTATTCATAGAAAGCCAGCCAGATGCAGAGCAGCCTCCAAGGACTGATACCAACAGTCAAAGTACAGTGAAACTCTGTCCCTTTCCTCCAGAGCTTTGCAGCCTCCTTTCTCCTTCAGCCTCATAAGTGTTATCCTCTGACTCTGGCCTCTTTCTGGGAGATGGCTGGCTCCTTTTTAAACTACACCCAGGAGCAATCCAGGTGGTTCATTGGAGAGTTCTGGAATTCCTCCCAGGTGCGGTTGAAGCCCAAAGTAGGGCTCTGCAACTCCAACAGTTCTTGCAGCTCCCCCTTTTGGCATCCATTTGTGCCACCAAATAATAATTCCCAAACAGCCCTGTGGGAATCCGTGGCGCTGTTGCAACCCAGGGGGCTACCAAAAATCAGTTTGGGGAAGATAGCACCCTTCAGAAGTCCTCTCCCCCTGTCCATCCATTTCAGAGGCATCCCAGCTGGATAATTGAGCCAGCTGCCATCCTCCACAATTATGTTTTTATTTAGTACAAAGTTCAAAAGAAAAACACAAAGCCAAAAGAAGGAAAGCATGGAACAAAAGAAAATCAGAAAACCTTACATTAAGAAATGTTCAGAAAAACCCCTAAAGAAGCAAGAAGGTGAGGGAGCAGATAAACACTAAACTTGCACAAGATTAATGAAATTGCAAAATGTTAGTGGCTGAAAGCCCCTTAAATAGCTCCCAAGTACTGCCGCAGGGAGAATTAAATTGCCTGGGGTTTATAATCCAGTTAGAGGTCTGCCTTCCTCTCTTTAAATACCCTAAAACAGTTAACAAAGCGATCAACAAAAGGCTAACAGCACATAATTACACAAGGCACTGGAATCGCGTACTTTGTAATAATGAAGCAATTAACAAAAATTAAAAAAAATCTATTTAAACTAACAGGAAAAGAACAGAAAATAAACATTACAACTACAGCAATTTACAAAATTCAAACTGAAGCAGAATGCTTTGGAAAAACACAATAATGACATAAAAAGAAAGATAAAAATAACACATTGTGACACTCTCTTTGTGGAGATTATTTCTTTCACTTTCAGTATTTCTGGATTTCTAATTATTAACTTTACATTATAATTAATGAGATTTGGATTTCTGGGGCTGTTTGACTTTATATACCTTGTGTGGAGCTCGGCCCGGACACAGACAGGCAGACACGTTGACGTCACCCAACACACGTTAATTTACAGTCATATTTACAATTGTGCACCTCAAAACCCCCAAAGTCCTGGCCACAACACCAATGCCTTCACTCTTCAGGCCGCCTCCTCGCCTCCTCCCAGATCTTGTCTTCCTCACTCCCGACTCCAGCTCTGAATGAAGGGAGGCGGCCCCTTTTATAATCTCCCGGATGTGCTCCAGGTGCTTCCTGGCAATCTTCCACCGGCACTCCCCAGTGTGGCGGTTGTGCTGGCTGCGTACCTGGAAGCACTCCGGGTGTCCCCGATCCTCTTCCCCCCAGCACTTCCAGGTGTGGCGGAAGTGCTGAGGTCCAGGGCTCTTCAGGCATCGGGGCGCCCCCTGGTCGTGACCACAGGCCCCTACAGGGTTGAACTTCAAAGCCCTGTACCCATAGCAACCAGGGTGGTCATCCCCACGTGGTCTGAGGTGGGCGTATGCCCTCTTCTGGTCCTCTAAGGTGCCCCGGCCGGGTCGCCCCCCCAGCCATCTCCCACACTTGTTATTTAGATAGCTAATATGTTGTTGTCTTTTTTTACTTTCTGTATTTTTTCTTTTTTCCTTCTTTAATTATGTATTGAGTTGTTCTGTTTCTTTTTTGCCTTTTTAATTATTGATATTGTACAGTGTATATTATTGAAATATGTACAATGTCACACCATCATGGAATTGTTACAACAATTATGATCAATATTCTTCACCATCATATGCAATTCATTTTTCTTTTCTCCCCCATTAAATGTGGGCCCACAAAGGTTTATTATCACTGGGCTCCTCACTTACTAAATTGTTACTTTCCTTTTCTGTTTGCCAACTGGTCTTGTCATATCTTATTTTGCTTTCCCATATTTTCTTGCTGTTGCAAACCTTGGACAAGAAGCAGTGTAAATCTTTATATTTAAACTGATATAAATTGCCCCATTGATGGATGTAGTAGCAAGCCGCGATTGTTTAAGTGGTTTATTTGTTTAGCTCTTTCAGGAGTATTGATTAGGGAGAGCTGAAGGATATACAGGTAGGTGTTTTTCAGGCCCCTGCTAAGGTACAGAAGTTCAGGTTACCAGCCTCAACCATATTGCTAATGTTTTGACTTGTGCAGCCCTTTCAAAGGTACTGTAGCTTATCTAAGATGTTCCAACAGGAGCTCTTGGCTTTTGCTAAGGCATTATGAAGTGTAGCCCTTTCAAGGGAGGAGACCCAGGGGCCACAATGCTTCCTTGGCCATTATTGAGGCATTCTTGTTTTGTATGTGATCTATAGCCCGGGAGTGACAGGTTCTTGGCCATTGTTGTGTTTAGGACATGAGTGATGAATGAATGTCAAATAGAGTAGTTATGTACTGTGAGGTGTACATATAAATCAAGACTAATAATTTACACATTTCCAGTTTTAACTTGTTAATCAATATAAAAAGATCCTTAGAAATTAAAGTACCTTTCATGAACATTTTTACATGACAAAACATTTGTTGATTCAAGTTCCATACCTAGCCTTCATCTGTGGGTAGTTTGCATGTTCATCCCAAAAACAATCTTAATTGGCCCTGTCTAAGGCTCGCTCCTGTGCCCCTGTGTCTGATGTTGCCAAGGTTCATTCTGGCTCTTTCAAGACTCTGAACTGGATAAAGCTGGCAGAAAAGCCTTACAATTTTCTGTAGGGTTCATGTTGTTTTGCATTTTGCTATTAATAAGTTGAATTTGTAAATGAATGCAGTATTCTAAGCCTGTCCACTAAAGAAAGTGCTATGCAAGAATAAAATAAATGTACTATAAAGAATATTTAGTACAGCATAAACAGTTTATCATTACTAACAAAATAATGAAGATAAATTGTAAAGACTCTAGGTAGATGGTAAATACCACAAAATGCAAAGTTTAATTAAGTATGGAGTTAAGTTCAAATCTGGTATTAGCCCCTGATGGAGAAATTGATTTGATGAAACCAGTAGCCACTGGGGCACTCTGGAAATTAATTTATGAAGCACTGGCATTAATAGGCAAATCAGACTTTGAGACTACATACAATTCAAATGTTAATAAATATTTAAAAATTAAAGACAATACAGTTATTTAGGTGCTATGGGGTGAGATCATCATAAAAAGCACAATAAATCATGAGGCCAGTTATTTATGTACTTTCTGCATTTATTCTATATAAGCTTCAAATTGAATGTATAGGAATAATTGCCAGAAAGAGGCAACTTTACACTATGATTCAAGCCATAAAAATTATGTATCATTTATGAAAGTACCCAGATTATTTGCAGTAAGAACTGTTAATAGGCCGCCTCTCTTGTGAAAGCTCTTAGATTCTGTTTCTGAGTGCAGCATGTGGCCTTCCAATGGTCTCTGTGAGGCCGCTGAAACATATTATCCAAATCTGTGCTGCCATAATGGTAGGCAGCAGCTTCATAAGATTCATTTGAGATTTAAAAATAGAGCTCCATTGTGTTCCTGCTGGAGGAGATAGCTTTCTGTTTACTTTTTGCATGTTAACCATCTTGTTGCTAATTAACTTTCTGTATGCTGCAAACACACCTAGAAATAAAGGAGGCAAAAACAGACGGCAAAGAGGTGTGTGTCACTGTTGTTCAAACTAACAATATGAATGCAAACAATCACCCACTTCTCAAAGAAACTACATGCACAAATGGAGGCATTTCTTAATGGCATTGAAATTACTAAGGGTTTTAGTGCCCTCACATTTTGTGACATTATATTCAGCAGAGTTCTCATTGGGTTCCTAACCTCCAGTTGCACTTCAATTAATGTGATTGCATAAAAATGTCAGCACTGGCAATCCAAGTTCAAATAAATCAGGACAGAAAGTATTCTGACTTGAGACCTGAGTATGCAATGAGAGAAAGGGAACGTTGAATGGTGTGGAGTCTGGAAGAGGTTCTACATTATATTATTTGTTTTATATTCTACATTTTAAAAGCAACCAGTGTTAAATTGTATAGCACCTTTCTACCAGTAGCACCAGTAATTTGCCAAAAGTGAAGCCTCAGGATCACATTTATGAGGAAATGCTTTGTCAGCAGGGCAGGAGTTTCAAGCAGGAAGTCTGATCCACAAGTCTTTTCCAATTCAATTCAATTCAATTAGCTTATTTTTGTGTAGCATACATCACGGTCTGCAGAGCACTGTAACAACTTCAATAAATTTGCAAATTACCAAATACAGAGTTAGTTTAAAAAATAGTTTGAAACTGATTAACATTAATGGAAACCAACAATATCAGTTGTAACAATAAGAGTCAAAAGACATCAAAAAAGTTTGGGGCAGCCACCCGTATGTTGTGCACCGGCTACAAATGGGTAAATTAACTTCTGAGATGTTCACTGGTCTGAGTCAAAAACAGAAGTGGTCTTAGGGTTGTAAAGATGATGGCTTAAAAGACTGTGACAGGAAGTGACGTCATCAGTGGGGCCGGAATCAGACGTGACATCATCAATGTTGCCGGAACCGTGAGAGATAGTCTGCAAAGGATTAAGAGAGAAAGTCAGTGTACCTCTCCACTGCCTGTTCTGACATGGAACTACTATTATTCAGGCCCTTTAGCTGCCTTCCAATCACACGTGTGTGACACTGTCCATTAATTAAGTGTTGAACTATGGCCAGTTGACAATGGAGGAGAGGAAAACTAAAACTCAAGTCAGGAGCATTCCTGGAGAAAATAAACCTCTGAAGAGTCCACAGCTGGTTATAACACAGAAAGTCAAAGACAGAATCAGATGCGGTTACAGTCCTTGAGACCTCGGGCCAACTAGTTGTCTACCCCCTCCTGTTCAATCTATAGTTGACTCTGTGCTGGGCCATCCAATCTGTGGAAAGAATGTTCCACCCAATGATTCCATCTCTCCCAGTATCTCAAGTGTCTTTCTGCAGGTCAGGAACAGAGATTGGCAGTAGAGCAGTGGCACCAAGTGCCACAACAAGACCCGTTTGCCTTCCTGGTTGGGGCAAGAAACTATGATTCTGTTTCTCCAATATTAGCTTCTTTACACTGGCTGCCTGTCAGTTTTCGAATTGATTTTAAAATCTTGTTGCTAGTTTTTAAATCTTTACATGGGCTTGCTCCTGCCTATTTATCCGAATTGTGTGTTTTACACCAGCCATCCAGAGCGCTTAGATCTTCTGGTCAGTTGTCGATTGTTGTCCCTTGTACCAAGTGTAAAACTAAGGGGAACAGAGCCAGAAGTGAGTTAAAGAAAAGAAAGAAGATGACTAAGAGTAGGGCAACCATTAGTATCAGTGAAGGTCATTAAAAGTTTGAGAATAGAAAAGAGTCTTCAGCTCAGTTTTAAACCGTTCAATTGAGGGAGACTCCTTAATGTAACAAGGTAAAGAGTTTGACAGATGAGGTTCAGCAGCTGCAAAAGCCCTGTACCCCCTGTGAGACTTGCCCGGACACCACCAGTCGGAGACCACATCTTTATAAAAGTCACATGTTTATTAAACATTAATAAACACAGTCCCAAACACGACACAAAGCACAAAGAAATAATCTCCCACAATGAACTCTTCAATAACTCAGTCCTTGGTCGACAATCTCCTCCTGGGAGCTTCGTCCTGCTCCCTATCCCGACTCTAGCTCCCAGATTGCTGGGAGGTGGCGCCTTTTATTCCCGCCCGAATGTGCTCCAGGTGGCTGGTGACGATCTTCCGGTCTGATGTGGAGGAAGTACTGCCCTTTGCCCCGGAAGAACTCCGGGGCGTCCCTGGCAGGTTCCTCCGCCATCTTACCAAGTGTGGCGGAAGTAACTGTTTCCAGGTCACTCGAGGCTTTAGTCACCCTCTGGCAGTGGCCACGGGTCCAAACAGTCCAGAACCCTTTTTCTCCTTTCCCGTGGTCCTCTCCTGCTCCCGGGCGGTTGCCCCCTTGTGGCCCGGAAGGTATTATTATGACCTTCCGGTCCATTTAAGCGTCCCTGCCAGGTCAGAACCCCAGTCGTCTGTGACACCCCTTAGTTTTACACTTAGTGTGAGGGACCATAAGAGACGACTGACCGGTAGATCCAAGCTCTCTGGATGGCTGGTATAAAACACTCGATTCAGATAATTAGGCAGGAGCATACCCATGTAAAGATTTAAAAACTAGCACCAAAATTGTAATATCCATTCTGAAACTAACAGGCAGCCAGTGCAAAGAAGCTAATATTGGAGAAACCGAATCAAACTTTCTTGCCCCAACCAAAAAACTGGCAACAGCATCTGAACCAACTGCAACTGCCCTAAACTGGGGAGCAGCATAAAGACTTGAAGAACTGGAGTTATGTGTTCATATTTTGTAGTTCTTGTAATAATTCTTGTAGCAGCATTTTAAATTAACTGAAAGTTATATAAAGGATGATTTGAACAGCCAGTAAATAACATATTGCAGTTGTCAATCCTACTAGAAATAAATGCATGAATGAATTTCTCACTATCCTGCATATTTAGAAAAACCTTCATTTTTCAAAATTTTTATGATGGGAAAAAAACATATTTTTGTCAGTTCTGTAATGTGCATTTTGAAAGACACATTGATAACACCTAAATTGCGTGCTGGTTCAACAAAACTAATGGTGATTGCAAATGAGTAAAATGTCACAGAATATTACTATTCCCACAGTAAATAAAATTTCTGTTTTTTCAGTAATCAGAGATGACTAGCTCTCATCCGTCCACTCCTTTAACTCGCTGATCTAATAAATTAAGGGTACCAACAGAGAAAAATAATTTGGTCTAAAAAAAAGGTATAGTTGGGTGTCATCTGCAAATGTTTCCTAATGATAGTTCCCAATGAAAGCATGAAAAATAAAAACAGTATAAGTGTGCTTAGAAAGCCCTGTGGACAACTTATTTAACTTCTGAATATTATAACTAGGTTCAGTGGGTTCAAAGGGTTCCGTGAGTTCAGTGCAGTCTATCTTGACCCCATCCAGTCGTCAGATATAATACCCAAATAAAAATACCTGTTGAGAGATGAGGCTTACCGGCCCTCTTGTGTAAGCAGCTTAAGTTCCATAAGGATAAAGGACAAAGACGCTTGCAGCTGAAGAAGCCAAGTTTTTTACCTTTCTCTCCAGTAGAGAATTAGTGGCTTCAGTTTTAACATGAAAGCTAAAAGAATGTTATCTAAATCTGCTTATTTTAGGAATGGCAAAATGCACTGCACTCAGATGTTCACTGTGATTGTATCCTCTGTAAAATCTTGCTTCATTCTCTATTGGCTAGGCTTTCTTTTTCCTTAGAAGTGAAGAACATTGAGAGTCTATATTGACATTCCACTTAAATGCATAAAGTCGATATTTTTTTAAAAAATTCTGATGATGTGCTGTCAACATCATTCTGATGATGTGCTGTCAACATCCTATTCAAAGAAATATTGATTTTTCTCCTCTTTAATAACTTTTCAAATATTTTGACTCATTTCTTTTAGACATTCTTATAAGAGAAATATGTTTATTGTGTTTGAGCAAGGTACTATACAATATGCACTTGCTTTTCTAAGACATTTAAAAACCATTCAAAGACATGAGGTACTCAAAAGATCTCCCTAGGTGAGTGTAATGCTTTGTCAGCTACCCAGTTTTAAGAAGTAAATAGCCACTCTGCCACCATGTCATCATTTATGAAGGCTAAAAAAACACTTTAATTCTGGACCTGGGTGACCGCAGAAAAATCTTATACTGTAGACACGGCAGAGACTAATAATGGTTGGAGAGCATTTTTCTGATAAAGTAGGATTCTTATGTCAGTGACAAGTGACATTGTGGTTCAGTAGATACTACTGCTGCGGTGGGTTGGCACCCTGCCCAGGATTGGTTCCTGCCTTGTGCCCTGTGTTGGCTGGGATTGGCTCCAGCAGACCCCCGTGACCCTGTATTCGGATTCAGCGGGTTAGAAAATGGATGGATAGATACTACTGTGATCTCACATCACTTGGACTGTCATTCATATCTGGGTTTGGAAGACTACTGGGGTGCACTGTAGCTTCAATAAGACCTTTAAGCCATAAGTAATATGTGGCCATTTGCTTGATACACACAAACACATACACGCACACACACACAACACACAACACACACACACATATATATATATATATATATATAGCCTCAGAGCCACCAGTCTTGTGATGGATGGTTTGGAATCATGCTCTGTCGGGAAGCCTGGAAGTGCAGGGGACCGAGAAAAGGGCAAGCCATTCCCTGGGACATGAAAGGGTAGCCACTCTGGGTTGCATTGGGGCTATGGGCATGGGGCTTTGAAGCGCCAACCTGTTGGGCACCCGGGCAGCTCCGGAGCCTTGGCATTCAGCACTTCTGCCACACCAGGAAGTGCTGCCAGAGAAGGAGCTGAATTCACATGCAGCACTTGAAATGTTGCCGGATGTTAATTGGAGAGCACATGGAGCACTTCCGGGTGCAGTATAAAGGAGGCCGCCTCACTCCACTCAGGAGCCGGAGTCAGGTGAAAGAGGAAGGAGCTTGCGAGTGAGGAGTTGGAGAGCATTATTATTGCTATTTAGTGGAGTGTGTACGCCTGATGAGCCCAAATAAGGGTGAAACACATGTCACATACTCTGCATTATTTGACAGTAAACTATGCAACATATATATATATATAACACATATATACAAGGGAGGACCCAAAAATTCCTGGAGTCATTCAGTAGCATTTACCTATCTCATATGTTGGTAGGTATATTTATCTATATTCTTCTTAATTAGCACACTAAGTGGTATCATACTTAGTTGATCATGTGCATATTTCTGGTGCTTATTCTGCACAAGACTTTGGTGATTTCTATATACTGTATATATATATATATATATATATATATATATATATATATATATATATATATATATATATATATATATATATATATATATATATATATATATATAAATGTTTACAGGGTTGCATCAGTGACCATCTGCAGAGAAAACGAAATAGTTCAAGGTTATTTCCAAACTGAAAAGGAAAAGGTCCTTCTGTATAGCTTGTATAGAATATTATGCAGCTAAAACATTGTGTCTCTAACCTTCTTTCCTTCTCAGTGTGAAAATAACCATCAACATTTTTTTACCTACCACTGGGACGAATAGAGATGTTGTCGCTAACAGTATCATCTTGTCTTTTCTCTGCAGCAATGATTAGACACCCCTTGAAGGAAATTAACACTGCTCCCTTCCAGCCGAATGGGCTATAAAAGTCTGACTCCTCTTGATGATACTGTATCATTTGGACCTGAACGTCCTAAAGGGTGGAGCTCCCCATGACTGTCCACTCTCCAGAGCTAAGATTTTGAAAAGCAAGAAGTCTGTGTTGCCACTATTTCTATTTTGTGCTTGCAAGCACTGATTTTGATTTTATATTTACAGTATTTGTTCAAGAATTGAAAGGGGCAACTCTGTTGATACCCTAACACTTTTGGGATTGACCCTTTATTCACCTATCCACTATATATATATATATAATTATATATATAATATAAAACATATATATATATATATAATTATATATATAATATAAAACATATATATATATATACAGTGGAACGTGGTCCGAACACAGACAGACGGACATCATTATGTCTCCCAACACACACGTTTATTATACAAAATATTTACAGTTGTTTAGTGCACAACCCCAGTGCCTCCAGCACCAATCCCCCAAAGTCCAGGCCTCACAGCCTAGTGCCTTCCTTCTGGCTGCTTCTGCTCCTCTCTCCAGACTCCAGTCCTCTTCCACCCGACTCTTGTCTTTGAATGTAGGTAGGCGGCCCCTTATATACCAGCCCGGATGGGCTACAGCTGCTTCCCGGCAGTCCTCCGCGGACACTCCCCCATGTGGCGGAAGTGCCAGCTGCGCACCTGGAAGCCCTCCGGGTGTCCCCAGTCTTCTTCCCCCCAGTACTTCTTGGTGTGGCGGAAGTGCTGAGGTCCAGGGCTCTTCAGGCACCGGGGCGCCTCCTGGCGATGACCAGGGGCCCCTACATGCTTGAGCTTCCAAGCTCTGCACCCGTGGCCCCCAGTGCAACCAGGGCGGTCGCCCCCTCGTGGTCTATATATAGAAGGGAGGACCCAAAAATTCCTGGAGTCATTCAGTAGCATTTACCTCTTTCATATGCTGGTAGGTATATTTGTCTATATTCTTGTTAATTAGCACACTAAGTGGTATACTTAGTTGATCGAGTGCATTTCTGGTGCTTATTCTGCACGAGACTGTTGATTTTTTTCTTTTTTCCTTCTTCAATAGCAGCTTGTGTGATTTTTTTTTTCTGCTGGGTTAAACCACTGCTAAAGCAGTGACTATATTTGAACAAGATTTTAAAGACCAGACAATGAAAAAAGCTGGAGTCTGTCAGTAGTATATGCATTGTAAACAGGCAGCATGTCATTCTGAGATTTACCACATGCTGAAAGTGAAGAGATCTGAATACTTCTGAATCCACCACATATATTGTACACTGTACACCTCAGTAGTTTTACCATAAGTTACAGTTATTGCTGACATGAAGTAGTAACGGTAAAGGTGTTTGTTCAGAATTCCCAGTAGGAACAGGAGATAATGCCCACCTCAAAAAGACTCCTTGTGTCTGTTGCAGTACATGCCAGCCACACAGGAAAATAAAGCAGCACTGTGTGCGAAACTGAAAAACATTCCATCAAACACATCATCGTAAAAAGATGTTCATTTGAGGAATCATTTTACAGGATTTCATTAGCAATGAAGCCGCACCATTCACATGATAATGGAGAGGAAAAAGTAATTAAAGCCCTTAACTTGTCGTTTCTTTCAACTTAATGGCTTTTAAAAAGATAAGTCTTCAACTTTATAAAGCAATTATTTTGAACAAAAGGGAAACGTGCAAATAGCATTCTAATTGCACAGTCGGTCCATGGGTTCTGAAATGGATGTGCTGCCTTTCTTTTCTAATGTGCCTGAGGAGTTTTTTAGTCTTGCCTGGTTTATTTCATGTATGGCATAACAAGAGTACAGGGCATTTTCAGTCTTTCCGCGAAGGCTATTTTGTCTGTAACTTATGGCAATCAGAAGCCATTTTCAGTTTTTCTTATAATGGGTTATGTAAAAGGAGGAGTAAGGTGGTGAAATACATCCACTGTCTATTGCAGGACATTACTATTTGTATGTAAATTTTCAGTGTATTTTCAAACGTGAGACACACTTTAGTGTCTGTCCAGTGGAACGTACACTATATTTAAATATATTCAATTTGTGTAATGATGGCCTAAATATGTGTTAGAGAAATGTCCAAAGAGAAGAAGAAAATCTATATAAAATATAAAAGCAACTGTCTGAATGAACCCCTCCATTGTGGAGTCGAGCCTTTCAAGGCCTGTTCCCTGCTGTATGACAAATGTAGACTTGACTGGGGAGTGTGAGGCTACAGCACTCAGTGGCAGGAGGTTAAAGGGTTAACAGTTTCATTTTATGATCATGTTTTTCTCTCTTTCACCCCCTGCTAAGATTTACATTCAGACTGAAGGAGTCTCATTTTTCAGATCTATAACCCACATCGTTTAAACAGTGACTCACAAACCCAAGGATTCAAATGGAAATTAACGGAAATTGCAATATGGAACCCAAGAAGTGCCTCTTTACACAAAGGGTCATGGGAATTTGGAGCAAACTACCATGGCATGTAGTTGAAGTAAAAGCTTTGTCAACTTTTAAAAGGTCTCTTGACGAGCTTTTCAGATAACTTAGCTAAAGGCTTATCAAGCAAGTTTACTGAATTGAATGCTCTGTTCTACTTGTTCAAACTTTTAATGCCACTCGTTGTCTTCATCACCTAAAAATTGCCTTCTGGAGTGGACATCACACCACAGGATTTATTTTTAATGATTGCATCTCCTCATTGAAGGAGCCCACAGAACATAAAGAAGAAAAGAGCTCATGGCTTTCCGACTCCTTCCTGCCAGGCCATTACTGTACAGTAAGCCCCCACCGAAGAAGAAGTCTTCAAGCGGCGGATGAAATATTAGTCACAAATTGATCAAAAAGTGTCAAGGAAATAGAAATCAATTGCTTAAAATCAGAATGAAAGCAGAGGTGGCTATCAACATCTTTTTTCTGCTTTTTTCTTTTGTAGCATCTCTGCCGTGGGATGAGAATAAATATTTTTTGCTGTGAGCCATTTCATTAAAAAAACAATATTTTTTCCATTTCGCTACGCCTGATGATGTTGTTTTCATTAGCCAGTGTGTGTGGGAGGATTTCTTTTTCTTTTTTTTATTTTGATGAATGGGCCTTCCTGGCAGGCAGCTGCAAGAAGGCTCCTTACCATCTCATTAGGTTTTAATAACACTGATGAAGTGCCACACGGACCCCTCTCTTCCTGGATCTGCATTGGTGCTCACTTCACAGATACTACTTTCTACGCTAATTATAACACATGTACCCTTGTGGCCAGTAACCTGTCTCCACATGGCCACCATCACGCCATCTACTGCTGTGAACGATATGGTCACCTGATACATTTAGGATTTAAATATAGACCTTCATGTGAAAAGGATTAAAAATAGTTCTTCCATAAATACAATACTGAAGGGAGATGAGTGAAAGACAAGATGAGGAGAGGGACTCAGTTGTCAGAAGGAACTGATCCATCATTATAATGAATAAAGCAGCCCTGTACTAAAAATCTTATTTGAAACTAAATCAAGTTCGTGTTATGTAATGCTAGTCATAAAAACAAACAAAGTAATGATCTACACAAAATGACACACAAGAGACCAGATGGAAAGCTTTTGAATAAGGGACTATTTCCATCTATCCTCCTGAGCCTGTTCCTCGGGTGCAAGGCAGTATAGTTTGGTTGTCCACTCTTATAGACAAACTCACTTTGACACGTACAGGATCAATTGAGGGTCAACAATAACAATAGCACATATGCGGTGCCTGCAGAAAATATTCAGACACCTTCACTGTTTTCATTTTGTTATGTTGCAACCTCGTACTAAAACTGTTTCATTTTTTTCCTCACTTCAAGCAACACTCTAAACCTGAGAATAAAACAGGATGTTTGACATTTTTACAAATGTATTGAAAAAAAAAATATCCTGTTAACATAAGTACTCAGACATTTGCTCCATACTTCATTGATGCGCCTTTGGCAGTGCTGCTTGCCTGGAGTCTTCTTAAGTATGATGTGAAAAGCTTCACGTGCCTGGATTTGGGGATTTTTTGCCTTTCTCTGTAGATACTCTCCAGCTCTGTCTGATTGGATGGAGACCATCATTGGCCAGCTATTTTCTGGTCTTTCCAGAGATATTCAATTAGGTTCAGGTTGTCCATAACCCACTGCTTTGTGCTTATGGTTATTGTCCCGTTGGAAGGTGAACATTCATCTCAATATTAGCTTCAGAGTGCTTTGGAGGAAGTTTTCATTAAGAATGACTATGTAATTAGCTCAATTCAGCTTTCCCTTAATCCCCAAGTCCATGCTGGTGAAAACCAATCCCACAGCATAATGTCACCACCACCACCAGCAATGATAATGGATGGGTGATGAGCATTGCCTGGTTTCCTCCAGACATTGACACTAATCTTGGTTTCATCAGATCTGAGAATTTTGTTTATCACAGTTTGGGAGTTCTTTATGTGCCATATTGCAAAGTCCATGTAGACCTTTTACTAAGGAAATGCTTCTGTTTGGCTGCTGTGTCATAAAACCCAAACCATTGGAATGTTGCAGTGATAGTTGAAACTCAGCCAGAGTGACCACTAGGTACTTGGTCAACACTCTCCCCAATGGCCCTTTTCCCATGATTTCTCAGTTTGGCCATGGTTGTTCCCAACGTCTTCCATTATTGAATTATGAATTCAATTGTGCTTTTGAAAATCTTCATTTCAGGAATTTTCTTAGCCTTCCCCAGATTGGTACTTCGGCACAACCCTTACTCTAAGCTCTATAGGCAGTTTCTTCAACCCCATGACTTGGTTTTTACTCTGAAACACATTGTCAACTGTGGATTAGGGTTAGACAGGTGTTTGTTTTTCTTAATGAGGTTCAGTTAATGGGATCGACCACAGATGAACTCCAAACAAGGTGCAGAAACATCTCGATGATGACAATTAGAATGGGATACACCTTTCTCAGATTTCAATTATCATAGCAAAGGATTTGAATACATGCATCAATGTGATATTTAATTTTTTTTTTATTTTTATTACATTTTTAAAAATATCTAAAAATCTTTTTTCATTTAAACATTCTGAGGTATTGAGTGTTGCTCGACATGGGAAAAAACAAATGAATTTTAGCACAAGGCTGTAACATACCAAAATGTGAAAAAGTGAAGAGATCTGTGTGGCAACAAACACAAATGCTCATCTGTGATTGGTCCATAAAGAGTGATGAGATGTTTTCTGTTTTTTAATATGTGCAGCATCCTTGCTGCTAGTGTGTGAGAGCACCAGAGAAATGAAACCATGAGCATTTACAATGCTAGGAGAAAGAAAGTTGCTTATTTATTTATTTTTTGTACATTAACGTCTGCTGTCTGTGTCTAATGGAATAAGACATTTGAACCACAACACTCTCGTTTTGACGTAGCAACAGAACAGTCGGAATACTTTCTGAAGGCAATGTACCTTAGTGTTATGGGAGAAAAACTGGGGAATAGCAAATTCAGATATGGAGGGGTGTCTTTCATTGTCAATTTCTGTCTGTCTTTCTTCAGCTACATTAGTGCTCCATATTTCAGGTGTC
Organism: Polypterus senegalus; assembly: GCF_016835505.1. NCBI lineage: Eukaryota > Metazoa > Chordata > Cladistia > Polypteriformes > Polypteridae > Polypterus > Polypterus senegalus. The sequence goes on from NC_053166.1 coordinate 52,046,451, forward strand.
TGCTGGTGTATGTTGTTACACCATATTCAGAACAGGTTTGTGCCATCTTAGTTCAAAATCACAGAAAGCATGAGTTGAAAAACTTTGTGCTGATCTTTTTGTTACATGCCTCTGTGGAAGGTAAGGATGGAGCAAGTGGACAGGCAACAGCACTTATTAAAAGTATAGGAAGGTGTACTAGGCATATTAATGCAAATAGTGCTCTAATAGTGAGCCATAAATCCAGAATGATACCAAATGGCGTGTAAAGACAGACTCTGCACCTAGAGCAAAAGGCAGAAAAGGAAGAACCAGGACAAGAAAATGGGTTTAAAAGAGTTAGGCAATCTCACAGTCCAATAATGTGCTTGTGTCAGGAACCGGCAAAAGAACAAACCAGTCAAACACTTCTTTAGGGAGCAAGACAGGATCAAAGTCAAACCAATCTAGGAGAGTTTCTAAAGTCGTACTAACAATAACAGAGCGCTAACCAAAAATGAGAGGAAGCCATGCAACAACATTTCGATTTTCAGAAAAAGGTTTTTGAATCCTGTCTGAAAGTGTTTTCATGCATTAATTCTGCATATATCTGTTTGTCATTTAGTATCACCCTGAAAGGGCTTGTAAAGACCCTCCCTTGCCTCAGCATTAACATGTATCAACTGTTATCAACTGCGCTCACTCTCTCATGTTTTTGATATCTTAAACTTTTAGTTATACTAATTCTAAGCTATGAATTCTTAAGAATTAATTTGTGTTATTTCCAGATTTGTTTCTCTTGTTTATTAATTTCATTGATTATTAATTTTACCATTTTGATGGTGACATCACTTATATTTTGGAAAGCCTGCTTCTGCAATTGCTGCCATATTGCAGTATTTTCAGATGGTTGTTGGATTCTTTCAGTAAAAATCTGTGTTAGAGTTAGTTAGAGATATTTAAAACAAATTAGTTAAAGATTATTGGCTGTATGATCAGATTTGCTTCAACTACAGTCCATCACTTGTTCTTGCTGTGGTTAGCCAGTTTGCTCTCTGAACTCTAATCTGTCTCAGTGGCTTCAGGACAACAATCTCACCCTTAATGTCACCAAAACCAAAGAGATGGTTACTGACATCAGAAAGCAGACAGCAGCGTACATTTCTGTCTACATTGGAGGGATTCTGTTGTTGGATTTCTTCACAGATGAACTGAAGTGGACCCATTTCGGGTCTTATCCAATATGTTCAGTGGAGTCCATTCCTCACTAGGTGCATCATGTCCTGGTACGGTACCCAACAGCATTATAGGCCCCCGGGCAAAGCAGTGCACTGGGGCCCCTACCTACACAACCACTCAGCAAGTCACAACATACATAGATTAACAGGGGCCCCCTATGCTCAAATGCCTAGTGTGCCCATGCATTAAGATGGCCCTGACGGTACCGTCTCAGCCCAAGATTGTAAAGCCCTAGAGAGAGGGGTGATAGCAGAACAGGATATTACCAGCACCCAAGTGCCTTTCCTCCAGGATATACACAACATTCACTGCTTTAGAAAGGCAGACAGGAGTACTAAAGGCCTCAGCCATCCTTCACAGCTGTTTTCTCCCTCTCCACTGCTGACAAACAGTACATGACTGTTGGCACCCGCACCAATGGAAACAGGGGTACTCACTACCCACAAGCTGTAAGGCTGCTGAATAGTCAATCATAAGAACTCAAATACTGCAACAATGACAGGGTGCATAAATATACCATATAATACTTGCAAGTACATATTGCATATACTGTACAAAAGTGTGTATATCGGTGTCATGCTAAGCATAGCTTTTATTTATTTATTTGTTTATGTGAACTGCCTGACATGCAAGTATGGATTTCATTGTTCTGTGTACACACAACAATAACGCTGTCTTTAGCTATGAATTTGCCTTTTTCTAATGATACCTTCCATCTTCTGGTTTATTCCAAACTGGGGTGTCTCAAGGGTGACTTATTATTAAGAAATGTTATTTTTTTTTAGACATTTTGCCTGCTTCAAGAATGTAACCTTTAAGAATTAACTTTAGATTTTTTTCTTACCTTTGAGTTTATTAATTATTAATTCTTGTTGTTGGTTATTCCAATAGGAATTCACCAGGCTAATACAGTAGAGCACTTTAAAACACTGCTGAAAACATATTACTTTAACATGGCCTTTTTATAACTTCACTTTAACTTAATCCTGATACTCTGTATGTTCAATTCATCATAACAACTATTCATAGTGGCTCTAAAATCCGTACTGACCCCTACTCTCTCTTCTGTTTCTTTTTCTGGTTTCTTTGTGGTGGTGGCCTGCGCCACCACCACCTACTCAAAGCATCATGATGCTCCAACATTGATGGATGGATTAAAAGGCAGAAGTCTACGTGACCATCATCTTCAAGTCCTTCCGTGAGAACCCTAAATCCAAAGAGGACTGTTTCATTTATATTAGGTAGAATGCCCAGAGGGGACTGGGCGGTCTCATGGTCTGGAATCCCTACAGATTTTATTTTTTTTTCTCCAGCCGTCTGGAGTTTTTTTTTTTCCCGTCCACTCTGGCCATTGGACCTTACTCTTATTCTATGTTAATTAATGTTGACTTATTTTATTTTCTTACTGTGTCTTTTATTTTTCTATTCTTCATTATGTAAAGCACTTTTTGTATGAAAATGTGCTATATAAATACATGTTGTTGTTGTTATATAATAATTGTAAATTCTCTTTCAATCCTTTCTGCTTTGTAAAGTTCTTTGGTTTATATACTTCTGCTAATAGATCCTTTTAATAATTTCTTGTATAAATTTTGGCTGCTAGGGGGTAAAACGGAGCCCCAAACTGCAGAACAACTACACAAGACAGTCCTGGGTTCAAATAAATTCACTTTATTTGCACAAGATGCCTTTTCATAGGCTTCTAGTCACACATACACAATCCAGTGAATCCTTTTGTTGTCTCCTCTTCTAGCTTACAGCTTTTAAGTTCATATGCTGTGCAAACAAGACTGAGTTGTAGAGGACTAGCATCATTTATTATTGTGACTACTTCAATATGGGTTTAACAGGCAGGTGCCTTTTTGGACAGAAGATTTGGTCAGTGAGCATATGACAATGAGCTCATAGGAATGAACAAGTGTCTTTCAAGAGGAATAGGATGAAGGGATGTATGCAAATAGATTGAAATATATTGGGAGATATGCAAATGTAAGAGCAAATGTTAATATTGTGTTATAACTATTCAACTGTATATGCTTTAAGCACAGATAAATTGACCAATGTACTGTATGTTGGTTGTAAAAGGTATTGAATAAGTTCTTGGTATTTTTTAATCAACTAGTTATGGCATTTAGCTAAAAGTAACTTAACTGACAAGTAACAAGACCATTGTAAATTACCAGCTGGCCAATTTTAGCTAATGCAAATATTGCAAACCCTAAGGCCCTCTATTAAGGAATGTATTTGGAAGCAGTTCTTAGGGTACTTTCACACCTATAGTTCGATTGCTTTAGTCCACACCAGTCAGAAAAATGTTACAATGTAGTAAGCAGACGTGGGTACGGTTTGCTTTCACATATGCCGAGTTCTAAACGAACCAAAATAGACCGCGAAGTCCATCGGCACCAGGGAAACTTGTCTTTCTCTTTTCCAGAACTTCTTGTCTTGCTAAGTGCATCACGCACTTCTATATACTTCGCCCGAAGTTTTTTTGTCTTAATACGGCATTGTTCAACTGTCCGAGAATAGTCTTTCTCCTTTAGCTGCTTACTAAACAGCGCGTAAATGCAGCTGTTTTTATGTGTCGTGAACAGTTGCTTTTGGATATGCTCATCTGACCATATATCTATGAGGCACTTAATTTCTTCGGCTCTCCACGTTTCTCCGCGGTTTGATTTCATCGCGAGTCGATAGCTTGAAAAATGGAATGGAGTCAACAGGAAGTGAAAAGAATTTTACCCACAATCCCGTATCTCTTATACCCAAAGTGCATTAAACAATACCATTTCGTCAGATTTGGTTTGGTTGCTTTCACACCAGACGAACCGTACCAAAGTAGAGCGGATAAAGCGGTCCGAGACCACCACTTCAAGCAGGTCTCGGATCGATTGATTTGGTGCGCACCAAAGTACCGAGATTGCATTCACATCAACGCAAACGAACCGAACCATGGGACCAAACACGTTTGGTGCGCACCAAATGCTGTAGGTGTGAAAGCACCCTTACACATCATTGTCAGGCTAACCATCTGTAATATTGTCCCCACTTTAGCAAACATCTCAACCGACCTAAGAGGTAAAAGACGATACAGTGTTTTCTTTTAATTTTAAAGAATACCTCAGCTGGATTAAGAAGATAAAGACTGTAAAAATTGATTAATCTGATGTGAAGCTTGCTGTATGGACTTTAGTTTGAATCATTCTGGTTGTATGATAGGTTCTAGTGTTATGCCAGGTTTCTCTTCAAACAAGCTTAGAGGTTTACAGGTAAATAAAATTTGTTGTTATCTCAACAAACTACCTTGTGATTTACTGTGACACTACTAATCTCCGAGGGCTTGAAGGTCCTATATGATGAAGGATTGAGATATTTATCCAGGTTTTGCCTGATCCTAACCCAGGCCATAAAATGTCAGTTCAAGATGCAATGGTAGCCATAGCATGATCCTGTTGAAGTTCAGCCCTGGCAGTAGTGGAAATTGGGGAGAAAGATTGGTTCTAGCCTGTCAATTTTTAAGATTCAGAGGCTGAAATATTAAATTCTTTCAGGGGCAGACATCCTTTGTCAGTTAATTTAGAAGTGAAAGGTTAGTAGAAAACCCTTGTCAAGGACTCCAGAGGTAACTATAGCAGGTGTACATGCAAAGCAAGGTTAGTAAGTTTAGGAACATTATTTCGTCATTTCTGAGATTAATCTTGTCCACCAATAAAAAAGAACCTTTGATGGCTGCATTGCCTTTTGTCGACATGTTCACAATAAATCTGACTATCTTAACTTCTATTCATTAGAAGTGTATTTGAGGAATGTTAAGGAAATATTTGATCTGGCCATTAGATCAAAGGTTATGACAAATCTCTTGATGTAGTTTAATTGATGCTTGAAAAGAATTAGTTATTATGTAGCAACCTGTAAAACTATACCTGTAAATGCAGCCTGAGAAACGGTTACACTGATTTCTTTGTTTAAAAAGGTCAAACTCCTGAAATAAAGGATGAGCTTACTAGTCATGATCTCTGGATGAAGTAATTAATCTAGCTTTGAACGTCAGCACGAGGACTGCTGAATAAAAAAAGAATATAAATATGAAAGGGGAGCGTCCAGTCGAGAACCTGCAGAGTGCAAGTTAAAGGAGGCACCTAAACTAATGGATTTGGGAAAAGCAAGCCTTAGTATAAAAGAACATAAAACACACATCCAAGAAGGCTTACAGTATATTTAAATTATGGTGATTTGGGACATATATTATAGTTGCCCTAAGCTATAAGGACTAAAACACTTATCTTACTTCAGGATTGGTAGAATGGGCACTTGTAGTCAAAACAGTAATGGTTTGTCCCAATTATTATGAAGAATTAATTGAAATCTTTAGTAAAAAGACATCTCAAAAACTCCCTGCACAGCAAGACTAGCATTATGTCATTGAATTATTGCCTGGAGCACACTTCCTAAATTAAAATGATATTTTTTATCCCATTCAGAGCATTCTAGCTGTGGATCAATGTATTCAGTGGAACCTTGAAACTGTTTTATTAGACCATCTAGTAATTCAGTGTGGGCTGGGGTTTTATTTGTACAAAAGAAAACTGGAAATTAGCAGCCATACATAGATTACAAAGAACTAAATAAAAAGATATTTGCTACCATGTTTACAAAACTTGATCTCTGCATTTCTTATTATTAAATGAAAGAAAGTGATGAATGGTATAAGAGATGGCCTGAAGCTCAACCCGGCTGGGATGCCCCTGAGATGGAAGGATGGGGGAAGGCAGCTTTTCAAGGACACTGCCTCCCCCAAAATGCTAGATGACAGCTCCCCTGGAGTGCAGTGGTGCCCTGGATTTCCGCTGGGCACTATGGGACATGAACTTCGGCAACAGAGCCCTGCTGGGTACCATGGGTGCCGCCAGGGGATGCTGTGGGAAGATGGTGGGAGAATAAATTCTCACCTACCCTGGAAGTACTAATGGATCACGAGGATGGAAGTCCCAAAGTACTCACAGGCTGATTAAAGGCCTGGAGTTCTCCATCGGACCTAGAAGTGCTGGCAAGCCATGTGGGAGGAAGAACAGAAGAACTTTCGGGTCGAGGACTATATAAAGGACTGCTGTGAACCCAGCAAAAAAGCCAGAGTTGGGTGGAGGTGGACAAAGCTTGCTGGGAGGTGTGGAGGAGAAAGAAAAAGAGAACTGTATTGTGTTTATTTAATTGTTTATTGTGGCTATGGTGCTTAGGGAGCACTGTAAGAAGGAAGAAACTCAATTAAAAATCTTCTTAGTGCTTTTACTTAGTGTCCTGCAGTGTCTGTTAGGTTTAAGGGGCAGCAGTGACCCCTAGCGTCCACAATTGGAAACATTTTTCAAAACAACCGCTAACAAAATAAAGCTTTATGAATTAACTAATGCACCCTGACCAGACGTTTTTCAGAATTTTATTAATGAAAATTTTTAGTGATGTTTTAGGGGTATTTGTAGGTGCCTATAATTTGATTTTTTTAATTGATTGAATTCACGTGTTAGTCATATATGAGACATTTTACAAAGGCTTTGAGACCACCAACATTTTGTTGAACTTCTGTAATAAATATGTAATTTTCTCATGTAGGGATTAGTATGGAGATACTTAAAATGAAGGTAGGCTCTATTGTAGGCACAGAGCTGAACAGTTTGACATCTGTGGCAGAGTGACGGGCGCTGAGCAGGCTCCTGTCAATCATGGAGAATCCAATGTATCCACTGAAGAGGATCATCTCCAGACAGAGGAGCAGCTTCAGCGACAGACTGCTGTCACCGTCCTGCTCCACTGACAGACTGAGGAGATCGTTCCTCCCACACACTATGCAACTCTTCAATTCCACCCGGGAGGGGTAAACGTTAACATTATACAAAGTTATTGTCTGTTTTTTACCTGTATTTTTATTACTCTTTAATTTAATATTGTTTTCGTATCAGTATGCTGCTGCTGGATTATGTGAATTTCCCCTTGGGATTAATAAAGTATCTATCTATCTATCTATCTATCTATCTATCTATCTATCTATCTATCTATCTATCTATCTATCTATCTATCTATCTATCTATCTATCTATCTATCTATCTATCTATCTATCTAAAAATACTTGCCATTATTAAACTTGAAATGGTCTGAGAGTTCTGTTAAACACATTAGTGCCCTATTTTATTCTTAATTTTTCATGTGGAGAAATATTCCTTAAACATGGGGCTCTAGTGACCAATAAGATGGCTCTGCATGTCTATTTCTAGATTTATGTCCTTTTTCATGTACCATGACTTCAGCCTGTTCATGCTAACCTGTACGTCAGAGCCTTTTCACCACATCCTCCTGTTTGGGTTAATAAACAGAAATTTGAAAGCCCAAAGATATTGGATTCATGTTGTTGAAGCCCTAGAGTGCCACATCTTCTGCACTGATCTGGTTAAGCTCTTGAGGAATGACCTTGGCTCCCTTCCCAGGACATCACTGCATCTTGTTTATTGTGCTGTTTTTCATTTTTGAATTGAGGATGGCTATGTCTAGGGTCCACATCTTAAGTGGAGGGCCATATTATGAAGGCTTGCAACTTTGTTAATTTAGCTTTGTTTAATGAGTTTTTTTCTGAGCCTCAGTATTTTTCTTTTTAGATTTGGAATCATGTTGAATTAATGTTTCCTTTTTTTTTGCTGCTAGAATTTGTTTTGGGATATTAGTTTTATTTTATCATTATATTGCATTGTTATAAAATGTTTTGGCATTGAAAATGTGAGAGATGAAAATCCATGTAGATGCTACACGCTAAGACCTTGCAGAAGTTCAATCTCAAGACCAAAAAGGTCACAGACTGCCCTACACTGTATTGTTAGGAATCATCTGTTTGTCTGTTTTCCAACTGCACAAAAATGTCTCAAAAAGTTTTCCCCAAATTTTGTGTGAGTGTTGCCATTGGTCCTGCTTAAAAAACAGGCTATGAAGCATATTAGAGGGAGGTTGTAATGGAAGAAAATATGAAAACCAGTGGTAACATTGGTACTATAATTTCCCAACAAACAGAAGGAGTGTGCTGGGACTGATGGGAGGACGCTATGCACAAAGCTTTGCACCAGCCAAATCAGGGAATCATCTAAGACTGTGGCTACAGAATTTTCTTCTCAGCTAACTTGGATAATAATTTTACTGTCTTGTAGGATGACAGCTTTTGTCTATGAGTATGCCATTTATTTCTCATTGTGGATTGTTTCCCCATGTTTAATTCCCAAATGAAATGTTTGCCAGTTTATTTTTATCTGGACCCTTCTTTAAGAGGGGGCATATAGTTTTGCCAAAGACTAAAGGAGCAAAGTTGCTTTTTTAAAAATCCAAAACACCCTTTTGTAGTTTTGAGTTAGTGAAGTGTATGCGTAGCAAAGTTTACTATCAATTTCACAAAACTGTGAAAGGAAACAGGGCTGTTTTACTCATCACATTATGTTAGATTGTAAGCAGTTTTAAAAAATGGATGGATATAGTCAGTCACTCTCTAACCTGCTATATCCTAACACAGGCTCATGGGGGTCTGCTGGAGCCAATCCCAGCTAGCACAGGGTGCAAGGCAGAAACAAACCCCAGGCAAGGTGCCAGCCCACCACAGGGCACACACACACACACACACACATCCACACACCAAGCACAGTAGTATTCATGGTTCCAATTCAACCATGAGTTAAGGCAGTTATGAAATCCACTTGTATACAAATTGAACAAATTCTTGACTCGGTTACCATAAAGGTAGTGTAGATGACAAATGGGATGTTAACATTTCAGCCACCAATGACAAAATTGTCAACATTTAAGAAACACCAATATTAAATTTCTTACCTTAACCCATTATACAAATACCAGTAACAGCGCACTGCACGTTAACACTTGACTTGAGCATTCATACTTTTCAAACTCTTTCTCTGTAGTTTAGCATTCATTTGCTCAGAGGTTGATGCGCTTCTTCTCTCTACCATAGCAGTCCACTTCTTCTCTTCTTTCATCGGCATCTTTTCATTTTAAACTGATTAAGTCAGTGTTTGTGTTGCAATTAGTTAGTATGCTTTTTTTCATTTTTCACTTAAGCTGGCACTTAAATCTTCAATGTGCCTCAAGAATAATTTAAGATATGAAAAGGTAGGGAATGAGAACGGTGCCCATACGCATGCGCCGCACGGCCGCTGTCGAGAGTTGATTCTACAATACAATAAAATAAAAATAAAAAGAGGAATAACTTTGGAGGTCAATCATCACCCCGAAAGTGGATAGTAGACGTCACGTAGTATATGTGTACCAAATTTCAGGTCAATTGGTGAAACGGTTTGCGAGCTACAGGTGATTTCAAATCCTGGACAGACAAACGAACAGCCACAGTAGCGTATTATATAGAAAGATATCAGAGTAATGCTGGATACTTTAGCTTACATCTTCTAAAACCAAAACAAAAATCAAATTTTTTTTTGAGAGGCACTTTTGAGAGCTTCTTTAGAATTTGGAAAGATTTCGTTCTTGTTATTCTAATGTAAGTGAGCCGTATCTCTACAAAACTCCTGTAGTTATAATTAAAAAGAGGCTCCTTGACCCAGTGGGCCTCTTTACTTATTTCTAATGACCTCTTTGTTCTGGGTAAGGATATTGGTTTTAGTGTGGTTTAAGATTTATTTCTGTAAAATGTGTATTTCTGATTGAACAGACTTTTAAAATATTGTAATTTTATTATACTAAAACTTACAATTGACTGTCATATTGCAAAAACTTCTTTGTATTGTGTATGTTTGAAATAAATAAAAGTTAATTACAAAAACAGCTCACAGACAGTTGATTGAGTCTATGATGCTAATGGTTGTCATGTGTTCCATGGAATCAGAAAGTCACCACCAGGGACTGAATATATAACATGGCACGGGAAAAAAGAAGTCAGCTCTGATTACTAGCAAAAATATTATCCAAAGAGTTCATTGTGGAAAGACACAATCTTTATCCCCCCAATTTCAACGTTCTTACCATCAGGGGAATGACCCCCAATCAGGCTATTTTTCTGAGTATCTGACAACAACCAGGCTAAAATCCCAGTCCTATACAGAGCTGGCTTCTTTCCTGTATCTGCTGTTGCTGATTTAGGGCTAAGTTGTCTGTAACTTCGTAGCTTCGACTAAAAAAAGAATTGATAATTTTACCCCAGTTTACTGTGATGAAATTATTAATGTTTATATTTGACACCCTGATCATAAATAAAATGACTGTAGGCAGGGGAGCCTTTAGCTACAGGGCTCCTAAATTAGAATGATATGCCAGCAAATGCGAGAGATGCCCCATTGGTCTCAGCTTTTAAAATGAGCCTGAACTGCCATTATTTTAGCATAGCTGGCTCCAGCTAGAGCTGCTAGTGCAGCAGTGCATGATGCTTTATTGCTTGCTACATTTCCATAGAGCTGCTTTATCATTATTGTTATGACTGTTATTATTATATATTACTCAATATTTTTCATTCTCATCTTGCTTTACTTTATGCCATCCAAAACTCTAGAGTGAGTAGCTTCTGCTAACTATGGAAGAAACTGTGCCATCACTGTGTAGTCTCCTCTGTCACTTCAGGTGTGACTGCCAATCTTCTTAATACTTGCTCAGACAGTTTTGCTGTTGTAGTGTTGATAAATTCTTTACTCGATATCATAACTATAAACTTCAAAATGTTTGATGTTCTCAGGAATTTTATAATCCTGAAGAGTTGGCTTTCTTGCATAAAGTGGAGATGAGCTTAGGGAGTTTCTGTCCATACATCCATACACCTGACATATACACTGGATTAAAAAAGTATTCAGACTACTTTTCTTTCTGCCCACTTCATTGTGTTGCACATTAGTTTAAAATGGATAAATATACATAAATATAAATATACAAATATAAATATACATATATTGCACATCCATCTACACTCAATAACCTATAATGATGAAGCTTAAAAATGTTTTCACAATGGTTTGTTAATTTATTAACATCTTCCATTTACATAAGTATTCAGACCCTTTGCTGTTGCACCCCAAGTTGTGGTCAGGTGCATCCTGTTTGCTTTAATTCTCCTTTCAATGTCTAAAACTTAACTGGTTTCCACCTGTGGCAATTGACTGGGATTTGTTTAGAAAGGCACAAACCTGTGTGTTTAAAGTCCCATAATTCACGCTACATTTCAGTACAAAACAACAAAGCCATGAAGTATAAGAAACTCTCTGTAGACCACTGTCATCAAATTGTGTAGCTCAACATTTCTAATGCTTTGAGTGTCCCAAGGAGCACAGAGGCCTCAATAGTTGGAAGATTGTTGGCACCACTAGGACATTTTCTAGAGTTGGCCATCCGGTCAAACTGAGTAACAGAAGAAGAAGCTATTTGATCAGAGATGTGAACCTAATGGTCATTCCAAAAGAGCTTCAGAAATCTTCTGCTGAGATGGGACAACCTGTTGGAAAGATGCCCATCTCAGCGGCACGTCATCAATCGGGTATTTATGGTGGAGTACGTAACTCCTGCTTGGAATTTGCCAAATGGCATTTAAAGGACACATGTTCTCTGGTCTGATGTAACAAAAATGTATCTTTTTGGGCAGAATTCCAAGCACTATGTCTGGTAAAGACCAGGTACTGCTTATCACCTGCCAAATACCATCCCTCTAGTAAAGCCAACATCATACTATGGAGGTGCTTCTCAGCAGCAGGGAGAGGGAGACTGGTCAGAATTGGGGGGAAGGATGAATGCAGCCAAATACAGTGAGGTCTTTGTAGCAAGCCATGTGAGCTCAGACTTGGCTGATGGCTCAACTTTCAGCATGACATTGACCCAAAGCATACAGCTAAGAGAACACTGGAATGGCTTAGGGACAAGTCTCTGTCTGTCCTTGGCTGGTCCACTCATAGCCCAAACTTGAACTTCATCGAAAATCTGTGGTGAGACCTGACCAGTTTACAGTTGCTTCCCACCCATTCTCATGGCGCTTGAGAGGATCTGACAGGAAGAATGACATATACTGCGAAGGTTGTAGAGACTTACCCAGGAAGACTCCAAGTTGTAAGTGCTGTCAAAGGGGCTTCTAGATAGTGCTGAATTAAGAATCTGAATAACAATAAGAATAAAATATTTCAATATTTGATTTTTAATAACTTTGCAAACCTTTCTGAAAACATGTTTTCACTTTGGCATTATGGGTTGGTTGTTCGGTATAGATTGATAGGCAAAAATTTTAAATATATCCTTTTAAAATAAAATCTTTACTACAGTAAAGTTCACAGAAAGTGAAAGGATTTTCACATTTTCTAAGTTCACTGTAAATGCTACATTGACTTTGAAGAAGGGGACCAGTTTAACATTAAATGGCAAAAGTGGGAGCAATAAAAGTCACAAGCTGTTTATCACCAATTCAAATTTCCACTAAAGCATTTAGTTGTTATAACACAAATTAAAAGCTACCCATGACCCTGAATTGGACTAAAAGGATTTAGAAAAGGATTGAAGGATAGATAGATGGATGGATTTACAACCTCAGCAATTCAGTTTGCACGAGCAACAATCTGGAAAATTTTTGGCTTTATTCTTAATCCAGAATGTCTGTTGCCTATATTGAGAGAGCCACCCGTGTTATAACCTTTAAAGCACAGCAAGCAAATGTGAAGTTTAAACAGTCCATAATGGCCTTGAAATGCTCAGATCAATACAGGCTGACAGCCTAACCACCCCAGAAAAGCTACAGCTGCGAGGCAGACTTTCCATTTTCTGCGCTGTCAGGAAGAACTGAAACGTCATGGAAGCTGTTGTGTGCCTAGCAACCTGCTTTAATGGAGCACTTCACTGCAATGTCTCCCCTCTTTGGAGTTTCAGGGATACAAATGTGAGGCAGCCACATTGATAATGACGTTTACTGTAAAGCAAACTTATTTATTATGCTAGACACTCACTGGTGACAGAGAGGAGGAGAAAATAAAAAAAAGTCTTGAAATCACAGAGACATATGGCAATGAAGCTGAAAATCAGTGAATTTTCCATATAGAGAATGCAGCAAATTAAGCTGTATTTGGACTGATGAGCATGTTTGTCTTTTTAGTGCGCCATGTGCAAAATCTTCATTACTGGACACCAACTCTATATTTTATGTACATGTAGCACAATTCATAAAGATAATTGTTGAAATGTAAAACAAAAAGAAATCAATAAAATAAAGCAGAGATTGAGATAAAATGTAGACACATTTTCTGTAACACTTTAAGACACATTTTCTGCAACACTTTAAATTGAGTGTCCCTAATGACAATAATTACATGGTTGCTAGTCAGAAATTGCCTACGGAACTACAATGTAATTAGCAATTGTTAACTTGTACTGTATAACTTGAGTAATAGTATTGGTATTTATAAAGAGTTAGGTTTAGGAATGAGAAATGTGTACTTAACTGGGCTGTTAGTCACGCCATGATGTACTTACAGTATATGTGTAACTAGAGTGTAATTGATGCAACATTCTAATAGAAGGATCTCAAAAGGCAAATTACATGTTAGGGTATATTGTAAAAACTGTATAATATAAATCAAGGGACTTTATGCTTCGACTGTATAAGCAACTAGTACAATTACACCTGGAGGGCATGTGTTCTTCTAGTAATCACTCTATGAGGAAGACAGTAGCTCTAGAAACTGTGTGACAAATCTAGACAAGCAGATGTGACAGTCTAAAGGAATTTAGTCTTATACATAGTGTCATGAATCTGGCAGCTCCTTGAAGTAAAACCTCAAAAAGTAGCTGAGGAGCAGTCTGTCACAATGGATACTGGCCAATATTCCATTAAACCCCAAAAATAATTTCTTACAGCCCCGCAAGAGGAAGGATTCAGTGACCTTCGACTTGAATGAAAAAGGGGAAAACAAAGAATTTTTATAAATAAAAGTAAACTGATCAAAAAAATTAAAGGAACACTTTGAAAACACATCAGATTTCAATGGGAAAAAAAATCTTGCTGGATATCTATACTGATATGGACTGGTAATGTGTTAGGAACAAAAGGATGCCACATTGTTTGATGGAAATCAAAATGATCAACCTACAGGGGGCAGAATTCAAAGACACCCTGAAAATCAAAGTGAAAAAATGATGCGGCAGGCTAGTCCATTTTGCTGAAATTTCATTGCAGCAACTCCAAATCATGTTCAGTAGTTTGTATGGCCGCCACGTGCTTGTATGCATGCATGACAATGGTGGGGCATGTTCCTAATGAGACTACAGATGGTGTCCTGGGGGATCTCCTCCCAGATCTGGACCATAGCATCGCTGAGCTCCTGGCCAGTCTGAGGTGCAACCTGGTGGCGTCGGATGGACTGTAACATAATGTCCCAGAGGTGTACTATTGGATTTAGGTCAGGCAAGTGTTGGGGCCAGTCAGTGGTATCAATTCCTTCATTCTCCAGGAACTGCCTGCATACTCTCGCCACATGAGGCCTGGGCATTGTTGTGCACCAGAAGGAACCCAGGACCCACTACATCAGCATAGGGTCTGACAATGGGTCCAAGGATTTTATCCTGATACCTAATGGCAGTCAAGTTGCCTTTGTCTAGCCTGTAGTGGTCTGTGTGTCCCTCCATGGATGTGCCTAATCAGACCATCACTGACTGACCACCAAACCGGTCATGCTGAACGATGTTACAGGCAGCATAACATTCTTCACAGCTTCTCCAGACACTTTCACGTCTGTGACATGTGCTAAGGGTGAACCTGCTGTCATCTGTGAAAAGCACAAGGAGCCAGAGGTGGACCTGCCAATTCTGGTATTCTATGGCAAATGCCAATCGAGCTCCACAGTGCCAGGCAGTGAGCACAGAGCCCACTAGAGGATGTCCGGCCATCAGGCCACCCTCATGAAGTCTGTTTCTGATTGTTTGGACAGAGACATTGACACCAATGGCCTACTGGAGGTCATTTTGTAGGGCTCCGGCAGTGCTCATCCTGTTCCTCCTTGCCCAAAGAAGCAATACTGGTTTTGCTGATGGGTTAAGGACCTTCTACGGCCTTGTCCAGCTCTCCTAGAGTAACTTCCTGTCTCCTGGAATATCCTCCATGCCCTTGAGACTGTGCTGGGAGACACAGCAAACCTTCTGGTAATGGCATGTATTGATGTGCCATCCTGGAGAAGTTGGACTACCTGTGCAACCTCTGTAGGGTCCAGATATCACCTCATGCTAACAGTAGTGACACTGACTGTAGCCAAATGCAAAACTAGTGTAAAAACAGTCAGAAAATATGAGGCGGGAAAAATGTCAGTGGCCTCCACCTGTTAAACAATTCCTGTTTTGGTGGTCGTCTCATTGTTTCCCTTCTAGTGCACCTGTTGTTAATTTCATTAACACCAAAGCAGCTGAAACTGATTAACAACCCCCTCTGCTACTTAACTGACCAGATCAATATCTCAGATGTTTCATTGACTTGATGTTACACTCGGAAGTGCATCTTTAATTTTTTTGAGCAGAATATTTTTTACCTAAAATTTTCCGAAACATGGAAGCTCTGAAGAGCAAAAAAGTTCTAGATACCTTAACAAATAGGTAATCCACTGACAAACAAGTCCCAAAAAATAAATTCAAAGAGAGTTCCAAAAACAAAGAAAAGGGGCAAATCCCAGTAGATCCTCAATAGCAGAGTAATAATCACAAATCCCCTTCCAAAGCCAGCGCATACTGTATACTGGCAAGGGTTTCCTTAGCCTTTCTAGGGTTGAGGGAAGTCTCTTGTTAGAGCTGGATATGTGGTCCCTCCTCTTGGGGAACCACCTACAAAACACAAGTAATATATATAATAGAACAAGCATAGAATGATAGAACAAGCATCGACACATAGAAACTAAACAATACAACACACTAATTAAAATAACTAATATAAATAAGTATATATATAGATGAAATATCATAAGAGCTTAGCTACTCAAAAGTATATGACTGGCTGAATGACCTCCTCTTGTTCGTCACACGTCTTATGTTATTATGTAGTCACTTTCACCATTTACTGAATGTACAATGAAAGAAATGGTACAAGTAAATGTGCACCATCAGTTACAGTACATAATTAGAAAAAGAAATGCGTCCTTACGTGTGCCACTACATAGACGATACAAACATGGAGTATGTAGACACTGTTAGTTTGTAATTTCCTGTAACCCTAAATTCAATACATAGATGGGTAGATGGAATTCTATCTTGTACTTAATTTCTACATGAAGTAATATTGTAGGTGTACACAATCAAATATAAAAATGAGAACTGTATACTTACCTATACCACTACTCAAGTTTCAAAGTAACTACAAGACAGCAAAGGGTTGCAGATTTTCTTTATAAGAATGACTTTTGAAAAGTCAGTTTCTGAAAACTGTAATGAAGACCTGCATCTTCATTTGGAATATTGACACTGGGGCAGGCAGTGCTTAATTTGTGCCTGAGAAGGTACCTCTGATTTTGAACCCTTTGTGCAGAAAGAATACTTGAAGCTGCACAAATTTAAATGAATGGTCAGGCCACTGTCATGGAAGGTGAGAGGTGAAAGGAATGAGAGTGAGGTAAAGTGGACTAAGACATGTCAGACAAGGTTGAGGAGAGCAAAAACTTCAGCACAAGTGTGCTGCACAGAGTGTGGACAATGGAACAGTTTAAGATTGTAAGATATCCAAGTGAAACACTAATGTATGCATGGAAGTATACGTGTAAATGGTACTGATTCTGTGTATTTATTAGGCTGATGACGCTATTCAGCGTCAACAGCTCTTCGCTCGGGTGCTCAAATTGCCATGGTCACTTCACCCCCCCATTCTGCCCCCAGGCAGTCACTGTGAACTCCAGCACCTCACGATTTGCAAATTAAGCACTGGAGACAACATAAACCTTAAGGGTAAATGTGCACAGAAAACAACTGGCTTCCTACCCTAAGCTAAATTATGAAGGATCAGTGGCTTCTACAGTAGCTGATAAGCTCCTTGTTAGGCTCTGTGGATGTTCTTCCTCTTCTGTGTGATTTTTTTTTCCCATCTTACACCTGCTTTAGAACTTTCAAAGTAGAACTTTGCTGAAATGACTCATGAAACAGTGGAAAATGAAATAAATACAGCAGACAAATAAAACTGTTAATGTTCCACCATATTAAAAAGCTATTTGTACAAATGAGCACACAACCACAGAGTAGCAAAAGGCCTGTGGTGCCTTAGAGGGTTCAGCTGAGTGTCTAAAACAAAGTCTGTTGCAGGAGGTGTATAAGGAATGCCATTAAGAGTAATGCCAATGTGTTTGATGCACAGTTCAGTATGGTGAAGGAAGCAGAGTAAAGTCCAGGAAGGGTAAGATAGGGTGAGGACATCATGTACCTTGATGATGTTTTGAGGACACATCTATGGTTTATTTTTCTCTCTCATCCCAAATGCATGTGTGTTAAATTAATTGGTGACTCTTGTCACACACGTGTGCATGGGAGGCAGCTAAATGGCTCAATTGATGGTAATTCCTCGCCAAACTAGGGGATGGTAGAGTGAACTAATCCTTGCTCTCTTCTATTGACAGATCGATCACAGGAAATTTGTTGACATGATGATGTCAGTCCCGGCCCCGAGATGTCACTTCCGGAGACGTCTGAGGATGTCACTGCTGGATCCGGCCCTGAGGACATAACTTCCAGTTTTGGTCATGTTACTTCCAGTCCTGGGCCCAAGGACGTCACTTCCGGATTATGTCTGATGACATCATTTCCTGTTTCCACTATATAACCACCATGTTTGCTTGTTTGCATTGTTGTTGTTGTTCTGGACTGAAATCTGTAACATTGAACCAACCTTTGCTATTTTGGCAGCCAAATTCATGTATACGGGTGGCTGCCCCCAAACCTCTTTCTGTGTACGGTGGAATCTATTACAGTGGCATAGTTGGCAGGATGAATGACTCCAGGAAGAACTGGGGCCAGAAGTGGAAGTGATGTCCTTGGGGCTGGAACGGGAAGTGACGTCATGGGGCCGGGACTGACATCATCAAGTATTAGCGCACTCTACCACCCCCTGGTTTGGCAAGGAATTACCCTGAACTGAGCCTTTTAGCTGCCTCCCATGCACACATGTGTGACACACTATACTGCCACATATGAGTGAGTGTGAGTGCTGGCATGACTGTGCTTCGAGAGCGACTGACACCCTTATGCTGGGTTGATTCCCGCTTTGCCCAAATTTTGCTGTGATTGACTCCAACTCCTTCGACCACTGGATAAGTGGGAACATAAAATGAACGCAAGGATGGATTTCAAGTTTAAATAGCAGGTCTTCAGAACTGCAAGGCAATAAGCTCTTTATTTTGCCTCAGTATAATATAACAACAAGGCAGTCCTTAGCAAATGTCAGTCTGGTGGACATACTTTCATTAGTCAGTTTACAGTGCACTATGGTAAAGGCTACTATTCATTACTGTGACACAAATACTGTATATGCCAATACTGTATAAAGACAGGGTCTGGATCTCTCGAGAATGCCACCAACCCTCCCTGTTCACAGTGAGGATCTCTCGTTATTTCAGGAGACATTAATTGTTCAAGGTGGCAGTGGTGTCGGGCATCTCAGCACAAGAGAAATGTAAGGGGAATGGATTAGTAAGCACTGGTCAATGGGTAGCTATCATGTCAGGTCAATACAATGTCTAAGATGGACCATATAAACAAGTGCTGCATAGAATCTGACCACTTTTCTGGAAATGATGGAAATGATGCATTGTTTCCTATAGAGACTCACAGATTGTCAGCTTCAAGGCAAAATTTCTTCTCAGTTGGTCTATGAGGATGAATCAAAATGCAGCAGCATGTGCGGTGTTCAAATATCAGCCCTCTTTTTACATCACTTCATTGGCTCCTTGTAGTGACATGTATTAAATTCAAATCCATTATGCAGAGCAGGCAACAGGTCAGCATCTATATATATAAAGAGACACTTGGAAGGTCCAATGTTCCTTCTTGACTGCTCAAGTCTCCTGGTGAATGGCGTTTAGTGATGCCACCTCTGCTTGGTATCAAATCTCAGTCTAGACTCTTTTCATATGTAGCTACTAGTTGGTGGAACAGGTTGTTCACTGACATTTAAACCTCTCACTTTCTCAATGTGTTTAAGAAGCATTTGAAGACACTCTTGTTTGGTGAATTTCTGTCTATCTAAAATTAGCTGCAAGGTTGTATTATCTAGGAACTGTAACTCATTTGTGTTTTTGTCTGAGCTCTTCACTAGTGGTGATCAATTTTTTAACCATGCCATGTAACACCTGATCCCAAACAGTCCCCAGACAGTTACATTCACCTCTTTTGTAAGTCGCTTTGGGTATAGATATCTGCTAAGGAAGTTAATTGTAAATGTAAATGGTGGTTTACTGAAACACACTTCCTGGAAAAAAAGAAATACCACTAAGGCTTAAAGTTTCAGGTCCTGTAAGGCCAGTGGGTGGCACAAATCAAAAGGCATGGAGTGGCATTAGTTAATATTTGATGTGACACTGCAATTTAAACCTTCACACTTGATCACTGCGCCCTTGAAGAGTGACCTTCTCAATGTGCCTCTCAGACACCTGCAGTCGCCTCACAGCCCTTCCGCTTCATGATGTGCATATCTGATTTGTACTGACAACAGATAATCTCATTAGTGCCCCTTTTTCTTTTTTCTTAGTTTTAGTTAGATAGCTAGACAGACATCACAGCCTATTTATAAAATAAAGCTTGCTAGATATCAAAGGCACTATATTAAAAATGATAGATAGATAGATAGATAGATAGATAGATAGATAGATAGATAGATAGAAAGGCACTATATAATAGATATATAGATAGATAGATAATTGTGAAAGGCACTATATAATAGATAGCTAGATAGATAGATAGATAGATAGATAGATAGATAGATAGATAGATATTGTGGAGACTGGCCCAGACACAGACAGGCGGACACGTTCATGTCACCCACAAACACGTTTATTTACAATATTATTTACACAAGTGCACCACAAAAACCCCCAAAAGTTCCCAAAGTCCTGGCCACAACAATGCCTTTCTTCCACTTCAGGCCGCCTCCTTGCCTCCTCCAGCAAGCTCAGTCCTCTCCGCTCCCGACTCTCACCCTGAATGAAGGGAGGCGGCCCCTTTTATTATCACCCGGATGTGACGCCCCTGTGTGTCGGAAGTGCCGGCTGCATCCCCGGAAGCACTCCGGGTGTCCCTGCTCTTCTTCCCCCCAGCACTTCCTGGTTTGGCAGAAGTGCTGAGGTCCAGGGCTCCCAAGGTACGGGAATGCCCCCTGGCGGCGACCACGGGCCCCTACAGGGTGGAGCTTCAAAGCTCTGTGCCCGTTGCCCCCAAAGCAACCAGGATGGCGGCCCCCACTTGATCCAGGGCGCACGTAGACCCTCCTCCAGTCTCTCAAGGCATCCCGGCTGGGTCGTTGCCCCTGGCATCCCTGACAATAGATAGATAGATGTGAAAGGCACTATATAATAGATAGATAAATAGATAGATAGATGTGAAAGGCACTATATAATAGATAGATAGACAGACAGATGGATGTGAAAGGCACTATATACTTTGTAATAGATAGATAGATAGATAGATAGATAGATTTATTGTTTATGTCTTTGTTTTTTGATTCTTGGATTACGTATTTGAACTAGTTTGCTGTGGGTTGCTTTTCTTGGGTAACCCCATTGCCTTATTTTTGCCTTTTACTATTTTTGTTCTTCATTTATTAAAATATGATACATTTCTTCTTATGCCAAGATCCTGTATTATACAGTACTTGTCAATTTTTTTTATATATATTTTGGGACATTTAAGATATTCTAGAACTTTTAAAGACAGCTTGACATTTGATGTCGGCCTGTAGAGTTTGGGGTCAGGTTGTCTGAGGTGAGACGTAACTTGGTTTCTGGGTCTTTTAAAAGCCTCACATCCTTTCCACTATTCATTTATTTGCAGTGTTCACATCACATCGTTACCAGAGTGGTTGCACTGACTGTACCTCCAGGGTCTCTTCCTGTCTAAATGCTCTCATATATTTGAGTAATTATATTCTTTTTAACAAGAACTCCATGGAGGGCAGTAGTCTCCTAAGTGTCCTTCTGTTAACTAATGTCTCTAGAGAATCAATGGTGAATCACAGGACAGAGGCAGCCATACATATATCTTTACTTTGTGTTCTGTAATAGTGCTGTTGTCACAGCAGACTGTCACATAGAAGATTATACATGCTACAACTAAATAACAGGATATCCATAGCAGAGACCTAAACTTCTCCGAAAAACAGAGGTGTCTTTGACACTTCTTGCAAAGACCCTCAGTGCTCATAATCTGCTCTAGTCTGATGGAGAGAAGGACATACACATAATATAATAATATATAACATTAAATTACAGCCTGTTTAGTCTGAACTAAGAAGTTCTACATAATGGAGTTAAGGCCTTTTAATAAAAACATTTTCACTTTGGTCACAATATTTCTTGGAGTGGCAACTCCATATCTACCCTCTGTGCTAATGAAGATAGTAAAATATGCCCTGTGTATTGATTTAATGTTTAAATGTGCCTCTCTAAATCTCTAATTTCAAACTGTAATCCAGAATTATTTTGCCAACTGCAACATTTCCCTTATGTTATCCCAATCTTTGAAATAACTACTTCTCTGAAATGACCAACAATGGCAGGCACCCAGAAAGATGTCAAGATTTCAGACATCTGAGAGTGTGCCAGCCGCCTCTGGGCATGATGGTCCCAAACTCTGTCACTCGGAGCAAGGCTCCAGCTGCACTTTTGGCTCCCGTATCCCTTTCCTCAGTTGATAATGTTGCCGGTGTTATGTGAGTAACCCCAGGAGCGAGTGCTGTTTCTTTTGAAGTAAATCGAATCACGACTGTGAAGAATGCTGTGCTGTGTGTTCACAAGGATTAGATAAAGGAGCCCTTCAACACTGGGATCAACCTCTCTTTAGGCCATGTTCTAATGGGGGTAAGTGCCAGGAGAAATCAATGAAACCAATGCTGTTTACTTTAGTTCCCTGCACAGTAACTTTTTCCTGTAATACACAGAATTTATTTTTACTGGCTATCGGCATTCTTCACTTAAAAGGGCATTTTATGAGTTATACACAAATTTTCCTAGCTATGTAAGTCGGTGACTATTTTTCTAATAATATACTGTATAAAGGCAATTGAAAAAGATGGATACACTTGGACAAATTACATGGACTCAGGTAGGATCTGGGTTTAACAAAGCAAATTACACCCTAGTAGGTTCAGTTTCTGGTTTCAAAATACTTGACTGGTCTTTTTACTTATAATTATGTCAAGAATGTCTACAAGACCACAATGACTTTAAATCTAGGACAATTTTAAGGAAGCCTTGGTTGTCTGACACATTAGCCAAACATCACATGACTGCTTAGGTTAGCCTGCTGATGTTTCATGAAGGGCACTGTTCAAAATATTGTCAATATGGAAAACTGAAGGGTGTCACCAGAAACATACAACCACCATCTAACATTCACATTCATTATGTTAACACATTAGTTTAAAGTGCACGGCTCAGTAAGTTCGATCTCTCAGTGTGATCCTCTGAAACTGGCCTCCATATCTCCTAGAGTAGTCTAATTTGAGGTTTAGGTAGATAAATTGAGTGACCATCCATGGCCAATGCTCTGTTAAAATTTGAATATGTTTTATATTTTTTTCTGAATTATTTCTGGTTTTCCTTATTTTCGAGGACTTGAATCTTGCAGAATCAGTTTCAGTCATCAAAGAATTGATTTGTTAAGTACTAGGGGGCTCTGCCCCCTGCTCGCTTCGCTCGCCAACCCCCGTGCGGGCCCTAGGTAGTTACTAGCTAGTTACTTCCCGGATCTGCCGCTTGCGTATGGGGAATTGTATGTACAATTTAAACAGATTATTTTTTTCATGGGAACTGTTACATATGCATAATAGAACTAATTATTTTACATTACAGTGAGTAACTGACCACATTTAAAAATGTTAAAACATAATAAATTGAAAGAAAATTATGTTTCATGCTGTGTTAGAGGTATTCCTTGAGTTATATGTTTTTGTTTTGTTTTTCTTTGAAACTAACACGCAAATACTTTTTAAAGTTACACTTTTACTATAACACTTCAGTAAAAACAATATTTGGAATTAACTTTTCGTCAATATCTCTTTGAATTTTGATTTTGGGTTTGGACTTACATTGTGACAACGCAACATATAACTGCCTGTGAGTGAATATCGTTTCTTTCTCTCTAATAAATGAACCAAATTTTTCGAATGCTCTGCATGTGTATTGCGCCAACATTTTTGAACCTATTTACAATGTTGAACTTTGTCTTCTACTCTTTGTCTTTTATTTCCAATCCCACTTGGACCTGCTAGGTTTACAATTCCACTTGGTAGGGCAGATTATTATTTTCCTTATTTTCCGAATTTGCACTTAGATTATTATTGTTCGTTTTTTGAATTCTTTTCTCTCCAATGCTTTTGGGCATCTTTTCGACGCGTTGCTCTTTCTTCTTCGCTTAGTTGTTGACGTGTCATCCAGAATGTATAAATTTATTGTCCAGAAAAGGACTACACTGAAGGAATTGAATAGATTGTATGTCTTGTATCAAAATGAGGAAAATGTAAAAATTTATAAGAGCTGAGAGCACAGGTACTGTGTCTGACAATAGCATTCACATGAATGAGAAGTGAGTGGACTGTTGGCGTGGTTGTAAATGGTTGAGAGGAGGGCGGAACTTGTCAAAATCTCTTGGCAAAAAGTCTTGTCTTGTGGGACTTGAAATTATCTCTTTGAAAAAGTCTTGTCTCAGGATTTCCTTTTATAATAGAGAGATTTAAAAATGCCACAGATATTCACAACTTTTTTTTATGGGTGTCAGCATTTGGTGGTTATCATGGGAACTTCAGGGAAAGAGCTGAGCATGACATTATCGACATGACTGCATAAAGGCCAGCCCCAATGGTTTCCAGATTACCCAAAATTATGGATATACAAAGAATAAACACATTCCTCCATTGGACCTTGCAGTTATCATTTGGTGGATTAAACAAAAACACCTCCTTCCTTGTGGTTCTCAGCAAACTAGCTTATACAACAAGAAAAGAAGTTAATTTTGGTATTTTGACTTTGTCTACATTTTGGTTGTTTCCTTGACTGCTCTTCTTTGGTTCTCCCCTTTAATTTTATGCTGGGTTTCTTTTGTCTTCCTAACCCTTGCCTGTGTGTCTTGACTATGAGCCTTGTACTTTCATCTTCTGGTCCCTTTACCTAAGTATACCTAAGTGTGAACTCTACAGGCGTGCCCTTTCCTCTTCATTTGCTTTACTGGTTTTGACCCCCTAGCTTTGTAATTTTCAACTTTTTGCTAACTGATTTTAGCTCAGAAGAAAGATTGGCCTGATTTTCCATTTATCGAAGTAGGCTTGGCAATGACTTACATATCATGTTCTGGTCACTATTCGAACAAACCTAACATGCACCTTTGGGGCTCTGTCCATAATCTGCATTTAGTTTTCACATACATATTAAAATATAAATACATACATGTTTGAATATTTTAATAAAAATATATATAAAACTCTTATTGTGAACTTGGGAGGGCAGATGCATTATTCAGAACTGATGGCACATCCATCCTACACTTACTATGTCATCATTTGCAAGCTAAAATATATTATAGACCTAGCTTGGGAAAAAGAAAGTTTGGTGGAAAGACAGTAAGCATGAGCAGAGATAATGATACATTTCTACAGTGAGTGAGAAAAAGGAAAAAGAAATTAGAAGATGGAGGATACAAATGTGGAATGTACTGTAGATGGCATATATTTCATGATGCCATATTTTATGGTAAAAATGGATGCTAAAATCTTCTCAAAATATTGCACGCCTGACCTTTATAGAAGTTCGTGATCAAGTGCCACTAGAGCCCTCCAGTGCTTTTCTTTTTGCTGGTTACATCTCTCCCCAACCTTATGCCAGCACTGCACTGATTGGTATATATCATGTATCATTATGGAATATGGACATTTACATCCTGGGATATTGCTCATTGCTATTGAAGACTTCAACAAGACTGTTTCAATGAGTATTTACCCAAAATAACATAAACATGTCATCTGTCTCTCAAGGACTGCTAACACTCTGGATCAATGCTACACCTTGAAAATAGAGCATTAACAGCCCACTTCCCAGGATTCATACATTTATAGAGTAAGAGAACTTTCATTACTCCTGTCTCTTCTACCACAGAATAAAAGAAGGCAGAAAATATGTGGGTATCTATGCACTGCCAAAAGGAACGCTTAAATCACATATCGGATCTTGATGAATGAAATATTCAATTGGAAAATCTTTACTGAGTAATATTGTGTAATTCATTGAGAAAAAAAAGTAACGTAACGGTCAATGGAAATCAAAATCACCAACCGATTGAGGACTGAATTCAAAATCACACCGAAAATCAAAGTCAAAAATTTAAATCACAGGCTGATCCAACTTACAGAAGTTCATAATGTGACTCAGTAGTATGCATGGCCCCCGTGTGTCTGTATCCACTCCCGACAGCATCTTTCTTTCTTTCTTTCTTTCTTTCTTTCTTTCTTTCTTTCTTTCTTTCTTTCTTTCTTTCTTTCTTTCTTTCTTCAGTCTAGACCACCACCTCTATCTTGACAATACGTATTTAGATTCTCCCTGCCTTGAATGTGCTCTTTACTCTTACTTTGTTACTAACCCGAACCCTTGCCAGACTTGTGCTTGGTGTTAGTGTTTTAACTAGGATTCTTAACTATGATTTTAACTTCTTCTTCTCTGATAACACATTTACTTATTTAATTTAAATGGAAATTATTTCAGTTAAATATTTGCTTATTGACTGACTACTTCTGCATTATTCAGCTTACATTTGTCCTTCACTGTGCCACACCACCTGCAAGTGAAAAAACAGCAAAAGAAAAAAAGTCCTAAAGTGAAAAAGGTTGTAAAAAGTACTGCATGGTCCCTGATGGCAACCAATAAAAAGTTTTCAGAGCAAAAACGTTAATTTAATTAAACAACTGTAGCAGCATGAATAACATAGAAACAACACACATCTCTCAGCAAAGCACTCAGCCTGAGAGACCATGTTTTTGATTTGAGAAATAACTCAAGACCCTAAGGCAAAAAACAAATGGCCACTAGGAGAATATGAGAAAGGGCAGGGACTTAGACCTAGGACTCTGAAGTTGTGAGGCATGAGCATTAACCCCTGTGACATCAACTCCAAAAGATCCTTGTTTTTGTTAAAAGAAAATCCATTTTCTTTCAGGCCAATTTTTGAAGTATTGCCAAACCTCAAAGAAAACAGCACCAAGTATTTGTTGGATAGCTTATGCTGCCATGTTTCCATCATGAAAGGACGTTGTAATGATTTTAAATGGCAGGCCTGTCATTCTCTGTTGACGGGGGCAAATTACGCATATAAATCCACTCCACATTATCGCAGTGTAGACAAATACACTGGGTTCAAATCCTAGGCCAGGTACTGACTATGTGACATTAAAATACTCTGTTCTTACCTGTGTGGGCTTTTCTTCAGGTCCACCAGATTTTTTTTACCAGCATCATAAAAGCATATTCTGTACAAAAGTGATTTTTTGTTACTTATCCCATATAGTTTGTAGCATTGGCCAAGAAAAATATTTAATCTTGGAGCAGAGATAATAACTTTTCTGGTACAATAGGTGTGTATGGTAACCAACACTGCACCAGAGCTGACAGTGGGACATCATTTGTGACCTATGACACGTTTGACCCATGACCTCCTTCACCAATGACCTGTAGTACATTTTCCTGGCTCCAGACGCAGTGTCCACAAATGAGGCTACAGTTGTGGGCCTCTTGGCCTAACTGGCAGTGCATTGTTAACTGCCAAACCAATTCTAATTGTAAAATAATTAATAACACTGTAATTATTTAGCGATTTTCTCAGTACTCAAAGCACTATCCACACAGAGAGGAACCAGGAAGCAAACCCACAATCTTCCACAGTCTCCTTACTGCAAAGCAGCAGCAGTACCACTGTGCCACCTGTGAGGGCAAACTGTGACAGCAATGGTGCAAGTTCTTTGTTTTATTTTTATTTTAATTACTTGTTTTTATGATTACTGTATACACAACTGTATGTTTACTTTTAATGCTCTCTGCAATTCTGCATTCCGCCAGGAATACGTGCACAATAAAACTGAAAACTAAAACGAGTTTTGTTTTGTCGAATTTAAGAATCGGAATTTTATTGGATAGCTGCAATGACATTCTATTGTCCATAAAATGTAGTTAGTTCTTTGCAAAAACAAAGACATTAGTGTCAGCCCAAGCCAGTGCTGCCAGTGCCAGTCACTATTCCAAAATCACTTGTTCAGCTTATTTTTGTACCCCTCAAACATGATCGAAATAGCTTCAACAGTTTCAGGACACATGCTACTGGATAGTGACATAATTACGTGTCGACCATTGAATACATTGAAATGTTTCTCGCATTCAGCTACAGGCGCTGGTCTAGCAATGTCTGATAACAACAGAAACATCTTGCAATGAAGACCCCACAACTGCAGTGGGTCATAGTGATCAGACACAGACGTTTTAGGTTGAGGTGGGTTTGCTTCTTTCTCGTAATCTCTCATTTCTATTTCGTTGTGCACCTGGATACTTGACTCATGTTACTGGCACTTGTCTCAGAACTTCTGCACCATGCGAATGAATTAGCCTTCAGCTTCTTGCATAACAGTTCCAATGGTGGACTCAAGTTGACTAGCTTGTTGGCTAGCATGTGAAGGAAGGCCTTCACTTGTTCGAAGAACTCTTGACGGTCCTTTAGGTTTTTCACAAAGCTAAATCCTCTCATGGAGAAAAGAGGATGAATTCATGAAGCCTAGCCAGATGCAGACAACACTGGTTGCACCACTAAAACTCTTAGAGACATCAAAGCCGCTGCACACTTCTGCTCAGAGGCCCACAGCAGCAACTGTGCAACAACAACAAAAAATACAGAAGGGGAAAAAAGGCAAAGCTATTTTTATTTTGTTGGTTAAGCAAGTGTAATTTATCATGCTTAGAAATCAAACCGAGGCC
Source organism: Polypterus senegalus (assembly GCF_016835505.1). Lineage (NCBI taxonomy): Eukaryota > Metazoa > Chordata > Cladistia > Polypteriformes > Polypteridae > Polypterus > Polypterus senegalus. The sequence continues at coordinate 52,074,824 of NC_053166.1, forward strand.
GCAATCCCAGAAATAGTCTAACTTGCAGCTCTACTAATTAAAGAATCAACCCACTGTATTATGTAGCAAGCCTCATGTTGTGGGCCAAAAAAAAAAAAACCTATTACGATGTCTGAGCAGATGTCAGAGAAACCAGGAGAGTGAGAAGTGTTAGTCAGCATGGGGAACAGGACTCGTCACACAAACAGCAGCAAAGGGGCCCCTTACAACTGAGTAAGGAGAGGAGGCAGAGAGCAAAGCTGTCAGCACTGTGGCATGATGGGCAGCTGTAGCACTGACTGTGGTTGGAGCGTTGCTTGAATACAGAGATAGTGTCACGCCTGCAGTCTAAATAAATCCTCCTCTGGAATTACAGGACTGGCAAGCCAGGAATGTTCTCACTGCTGTCAAGTGTCTGGCTCTATAAAACCTTCAATTTGTGTGAATTTATGGTGGACTACAGTCCGGATAAGTGGAAGAATTTTGAGCAGCACTCTCTTTGAAAATAAATTACCTGAACAGACCCTCAACACTTTGACATCATGGAATACCTGTTCATGTGACCACAGTTACAGGAGCCACCAAGGAAAAGGCAGAAAAATGTCAGAGTTGAATATTCTCAGAAGAAGGAAGAGTCTGATAGATTACTGGTGTGACATCTGAAAGACAAACTTTACAACACAGATACCAGGTCATGAGTGACCACAGCTGGGACACAGAAATTTGGTTTACTCATTTTGGAGTACTTTCATGTACTTTCATTCAAAGAGATATACGCATGGTGCAAAGAGAATTTTGCTGGAATGTTAGACATTTTTATGTAACTGTATTTCAAAACTGAAAAGCACTGTTGGTGCAGACATCTGAGCACCAGGACCTGAATTCTATACCTCCATCTATTGTCTGAATTCACAAAGTCAAATGCATGGTCACAGAGGCCACAGCCTGTCCTAGCAGCATTGGGTACTTCACAGGAGTCTTCCCTGCTTAAGTACAAAGATGGCTTTGCAAGCATTGTGAGCTTAAGTTAAGAACCGTATATGTAGAGATGTGTACACGTGCTTGACTGCACAGAGGATTTGGAAAGTATTTAGACCCCATCGCTTTCTGCACACTTTATTGTGTTGTGGATACATTTGCAATTTTTCCTGCTTGATAACACATCATGTTTATAGAAGGGTTAGCAAATTTACAAAAAAATCAAAAGCTGAAATCTCTCACTCCTATAAAGATTTAGAACCTTAATTCTATACTTTGGCAAATGCACCCATTTAAAATGAAATCTACTATACAAAAGAATAAAGTGTGCCGAAAGTGAAGGGGTTTGAATACTTTCTGAGTCCACACACGTGAAACTTAAGATAATTAGTGACTCTAAGTTAACTCATTGTAAACGTGAGTGACAGGGTGCCCTGCCATTGACTTGTGGTTCCTGCTTTGCAGCCACTGCTACTAAGATCCTGCAGCATTATGACTAGAATTAGTGACCCCAAAAAATGGGTGGATGGTGTAATAAACAACACGGGTTGGTTGGCATCCCAATCAGGATGGAAGATTCCTTTTCTGGCCAGGAGGTCTTTTTATTGGAAAAATGTGAGTGGACAGGCATCCCGACCAGGCTGGTTAGTGAGACCTTCTCAGTCAGAAGTCCATTATAATGGATGAACTTGGGAGACTGCTTCCCATGGCCATACACTTTCCTAGTACACTGGGTGGAGACATCCCACTAGTGTTCATTCCCTTTGAGCATCTGTAGGACTGTGTTGAAGATGTAGTTTTGGTGGGCATTCCTGTTGGGGTCCTCATGTGCAGCTAGGGGGAGCTCCTGGAGGCAGACTCTCCTACCACAGAGAAGTTCTGCTTGACATGAAAATGCTTCCTAGATACAATATTATAGCAGCAGAAGTACTTGTGGCTCCAGTATTAAGATAGCTGCTCTGCTTCACCCATGGTGTCAGAGTTTAGAGAACAGTCAGACGAAACCCATCTGGGTGGAGGAGAGAAGGAAGTGGAAAGTCATATTAATGGAGCTATTAAAGTACTTGTAGCAATGCATCTCTTTATTGGCATCTGGAACTATGTCTGTACTGTTGTGTTAGGGGTTTGGGATGCTGCAACACCCCCAAGTGGTTCACAATGGACAAATTACAAAATAACTACTCCATTTTTGCAAACCATGACATTGTCACTGCTGTTTGCACTGAATAATCTCAAAGAAAGGCATATTTTTTCCAGGATGAAGGTGTGGGTAATGGTAAGGTAAATGGCAATGAGCTCATGTTTACATTTCTTAAGGTCAATCCATTAATTTGTGAACAAACCTTATCTATGAAAACTGTGTCTATAGCTTATCAAAACACATCTGGGTGGAAAGCATTAACCAACTCTGGATAGGGTGTCAGGTACAATGCAGAATTCTCCATAGGTTAATTGTGAACTTTCTTGGCTCTGCATCATTCCTTAAACATCAGGCACACTGAGTAGTCTATTTTAATTTAAAGAACCATTCTGTAAACTTTGGCATACCTAAAGTCTTGACTATATTTAATCATAACCCTGGAATATCTAACTGAAGTAGTAGCAGTAGTGGAATTCTCACATGCTCATTCTGTTTAAAGCTTGTGAGATCCATTTTGGTCTGCTGCCCCTTACTTCAAAGCCTAGCTCCTCTGTCCAGTTATTCGGCTTTGTTGTTGTCCAATCTTTAATTTTTTTGTCACTTACTGTAATATTTTGGACAGAGAGGCCACAATAAGGAAAACTAATTTCTAAGGAAATTCAAGATGCATTACTTTAGAAAATTGCAGTATTAATTAAAGTTATGATTGAGTTAGGGGGGCACGGTGGCGCAGTGGAGCGCTGCTGCCTCGCAGTTAGGAGACCTGGGTTCGCTTCCGGTCCTCCCTGCGTGGAGTTTGCATGTTCTCCCGTGTCTCGTGGGTTTCCTCTGGGCTCCGGTTTCCTCCCACAATCCAAAGACATGCAGGTTAGGTGGATTGGCGATTCTAAATTGGCCCTAGTGTGTGCTTGGTGTGTGGGTGTGTTTGTGTGTGTCCTGTGGTGGGTTGGCACCCTGCCCAGGATTGGTTCCTGCCTTGTGCCCTGTGTTGGCTGGGATTGGCTCCGCAGACCCCGTGACCCTATATTCGATTCAGCGGGTTAGAAAATGGATGGATGGATGGATTGAGTTAGGGGGATTCAGCGGGTTAGAAAATGGATGGATTGAGTTAGGGCTTAACTTGCCTTAATCTAATGACTTCTTGGTGTAGGACGACACCCTATTTAGAGGACGAGGTGGTCTGTACCAGTGTGTGTCCAAGGTCCTCTTACAGATGTGTTAAAACTATAGAACTGATGAACATGGTGGAAAGAAATGAATTGGACAGGATCTTCCAAGTGTATCCCAGTGTTACCTGACATTGCTTGTTCTGCCTCCTGACATTATTACCTTGAGCTCCACTTTTACATTCAGCTTCCCAGTACTAATCACCAGTAGCACCTCCTCGCCACAGTTTCAGCTATGGCTGGCTACATCAGATGCACAACAGGAGACGTTGGTTCTTGCCCTCATCCTGAATCTTGGGGCTCAAAGGAAAAGAAGAATTTCTAAATACTATGTGAGAGACTGCAAAACAGATGCCACCAAAATTCTTAGTGCCCATAGCCGGTATCATATGAAGAATGACATAAATAGGAAGCCTAATGTTCAGCTGGCATCTTTTCTTTTACTTTGACAAAATGTGACCAAGTGACCAGTGTGGGGGACAGCCCTTGACACAGAAAGGTAGATATTTCTTTATCACCCAACACACGTTTATTTACACTATTTACACAAGTGAATCAAACAAACCTGTGCCGCAGCATCAATCACCCTCAGTCCAGGCCCTCAACACAATGCCTTTCTCTTCTCCTGACCACTTCCACTCCACTCCACTCCTCTCCTCTCCTCCGAGCTCTGTCCTCTTACACCCGACTCCAGCCATCGAATGGAGGGAGGCGGCCCCTCTTATGTTCACCCGGATGAGCTCCAGGTGCCTCCTGATAACCTTCCGCTGGCCCTCCCAGGTGTGGCAGAAGTGCTGAGGGCCAGGGCTCCCGAAACATCTGGGTGGGCCCGTATAGGGTTGAGCTTCTAAGCTCTGTTCAAGTGGTCCCCAAAGCTACCAGGGTGGTCGCCCCCTCGTGGTCCGGAGGAGGCGTAAGCCCTCCTCTGGTCCTTCTAGGCATCCTGGCTGGGTAGCACCCCCAGCCACTCGCCACAACAGCAAGTGTATCTTGTTACTTTTGCTGCTCACAGTGAGTTGATTGGTACAGCACTGGTACATTTTACCACAGTTCCTGCCAATGATTTTAAAACCTCAAACTAGTAATGGTAGAAGTGGCCTCCGTTTCTCCAAAGCATAAATATAAGTTAGCAAAAACAGTCTCACTGCTGGAATGCTATCAAAGAAGCAAAGCAAATAATTCTGCAGATTATCACTCTTACATTACACAGAATTGCTGGATTCTATCCCATCATCACAGCCGCTGACATTTAGGAATGCACGCTTTGTGCAAAAATGATAGAGAGCAAAACAAGCAATGAGAATTCACTTCGATTGTCTCTGTCATTGCCAAACAGCAGTCCTTGGAAATATTACTGCTTCATGAAGGAATGCCAGTGCATAAGGCTGTGCCATCACCTACTGGTACACCTACCAGCTGTGTAAACATCTACTTATGGATATGAGCGGAAATTGGGAAAAGGGACCCTCATTTCATTGTATCTGGTTTGGAGATGCTACAGCTGAAGTCTTCTTTTTATGAAGGTCAACTGGTTTCCTCTCATATTCCAGGTCAGTGCTGACTTGAACTCCGCTTGTACCTCTGTGGCTAACTCTCCAGGACTGATGCCTTGGTTGAGTTTGGGAGAGAAATAGTGAATGGTGGCATTAGCTGTAATTTGTAAGATGGACAACTGGAGGGTATACAATGATAGTAGTTGAGCAGAAGCAAAGTGAGGAGTTGGAAGGTCAAAAACAGACTTGTCAGACAGGTTTGTGTCTGATCATCAACTGATCCTGTGATTTACCCATCATTGCTGGCAAAGACACTTTGGCGGAGTATGTAAAAGCATCAGTGACTGATGACATCAGCTAACACAAGAAGTCACATTTCCAATGGGTGGTTTGTCTCTAATGTTGTTATTTCATCAGTGTACATGTCACATACACTTTTATTCAACAAAGCAGATTGATATTTTTATTTGTTTAATTTATATAATTAATATAATATTAACCCAGCCACAGAGGATGCACAAACCAGTGTGTTTATTTGTGCCAGTCCCAAGCCCACATAAATAGGGAGAGTTACGTCAGGAAGGGCAAATCAAATATGTGGACAACAATACAAATTTCCATACCGGATCAGTTGAGCCCCAGGTTAAAAATGGCCGCCACCAACAGGGTGCTGGCAGAAACTGGGCTACTGTTGGCCAAAAAGGAAGAAGGAGAAGAAGAGGGGGGAGATGTGTCCGGAGGCAGGAGGAGAGGAGAGTGGAACTGAGGATAGGGACATTGAATTTTGGCAGTATGACTGGTAAGGGTAGAGAGTTAGCAGATATGATGGAAAGAAGGAAGGTTGATATATTGTGTGTGCAAGAGACTAAATGGAAGGGGAGTAAGGCCAGGTGGATCGGAGGTGGATTCAAATTGTTCTACCATGGTGTGGATAGGAGGAGAAATGGAGTAGGGGTTATTCTGAAGGAACATTATATCAAGAGTGGTTTGGAGGTGAAAAGAGTGTCAGACAGAGTAATGATTATGGAGCTGGAAATTGGAGGTGTGATGATGAATGTTGTTAGTGCATAAGCCCCGCAAGTTGGGTGTGCAATGGATGAGATAGAAGATTTTTGGAGTGAGTTGGATGAAGTGATGCACAGTGTACCCAAGGGACAGAAAGTGGTGATTGCTACAGATTTCAATGGACATGGTGAAGGGAACAGAGGAGGCAAGGAGGTGATGGGTAGATACGGTGTCAAGAAGAGGAATGAAGAAGGTCAGAAGATAGTGGATTTTGCCAAAAGGATGGATAGGCTTTGGTGAATATGTATTTTAAGAAGAGGGAGGAACATAGGGTTACGTACAAGAGTGGAGGAAGATGCACACAGATAGATTACATCCTATACAGAATAGAAGTATACAGTAGAGAAGGCCAGAAGGAGTTGCATTACGCCTTTGTGGACATGGAGAAAGCATATGACAGGGTGCCCTGAGAGGGGCTGTGGTATTGTATGAGGAAGTCTGGAGTGGCAGAGAAGTATGTAAGAGCTGTACAGGATATGTACAAGGGAAGTATGACAGTGGTGAGGTCTGCAGTAGGAGTGACGGATGCATTCAAGTTGGAGGTGGGATTACATCAGGGATCAGCTCTGAGCCCTTTCTTATTTACAATGGTGATGGACAGGTTGACAGACGAAATTAGACAGAAGTTCCCGTGATGTTTGCTGATGACATTGTGATCTGTAGCGATAGTAGGGAGCAGGTTGAGGAGACCCTGGAGAGGTGGAGATATGCTGTAGAGATGAAAGGAATGAAGGTCAGTAAGAGCAAGACAGAATACATGTATGTACATGAGAGGGAGGTCAGTGGAATGGTAGGATGCAAGGAGTAGAGTTGGCGAAAGTGGATGAGTTTAAATACTTGGGATCAACAGTACGTTGCGTTATCACCTGATCTGCTGTTACCCAAATGTTCGCAACAGATACTGATACGTCTTGAAATTTCTGGGTTGAAAATATGCAACTATAAAAGCAGCAGCAGTGGCACCGCTCGTCATAGAAACAAACTTCAAATAGACAAGGAGCTCAGGGTGTCTATCTAAAAGCAAACCTGGACAGGCTGTGTACTTTAAAGCAGGCACATGTTAGTCATTAGATGTATGTCTTAGAAATGTCTTATTTTAATTCTAGTTATAATGCATTCGTTGTGATTATATGCCTGCAAATTTAAATTTGAAATAAAAATGTAAAAAAAATATTTTGATGTCTTGTTCATTTATTCAACGCCCCCCTTGTACAGCTTAATCGCCCCCCACAGTTTGAGAACCGCTGTGCTATAGCATTCATCGAGAAGATTAGTAGCAGCATACAATTCGTTGTCAGCCATTGAGGTCAGATTTGATGGTAACAAGACACTGAACATTGAAGCCACTGCATCAAGACTGTGAAACCACTGTGTTAGTTAAGCTATTAAACATTTTTAAAAAAAATCTATATGGCCCCAAGTGGGCCCCCCAAGCTCGCAGGCCCTTGTGCTTTGGGCAATCTGCACAATTCATTGCTATGCCAGTGGGTGTGTCCTATTCTTAGACTGGCCAATAAAGGTTCTGGTCTGGTCTGTGGGTCTTTTTGAAGGCCATTACCTGTTTTTGATCTGTGTTTTGCACTTGATCATAACAAGATGAAGATGATGATAAATATCTGGGAGTGCACTGTGGCTAAAGACGAAAGAACTGATGTGATGTGTATATGAGACATCTTTAAAAAAAATCATATTATTTGATCACATTTATAGTGAAAGTACTGGCATACTTACTGAATCACATACAACCATAATGGTTGCACACATATTTAATGCTATACACATTGTTAGGAATTTCAGTGTCAGACATAGCAAGAAAGATATAACATTCAAATAAGCCATCAGATGTGGGGCCCTGTGGGGGCAGATCAGAATCTCACCCTAAATCAGCCAACCACCAACTTCAAACCTGTAGAGTGAGGGTTGGTGATGTCTCAAATGGGGAAATTGGCTATTTAAGTTCAAAGTGCTTTTATTATACCAAACTGTGTTAAGATGCTTCTCAAGGAAAACCAAAAAACTATGACTTGAAGAAATCTGAAAACAAGAATCTATACTAATAAAAGGCAAAGCCCTCACTCACTGACTCACTGACTCACTCACTCACTCACTGACTCATCACTAATTCTCCAACTTCCGTGTAGGTAGAAGGCTGAAATTTGGCAGGCTTATTCCTTACAGCTTACTTACAAAAGTTGGGCAGGTTTCATTTCGAAATTCTACGCATAAGGGTCATAACTGGAAGCTATTTTTCCCCATATAATGTAATGGAGTCTTGAGTTGGAGATGGCCGTGGGGGAGTTTCGTGACATCATCACGCCTCCTACGTAAGTACGTAGAGAACAAGGAAGAACTCCAAACAGCGATGAGCACAAAACGCCATTTCACAATTGAGAAGGCAGGAAAACATTATGAAGCAAATGATGCATACAAGCATATTCATAAGTACAGCTACTGCGGAAACAAAGCACGTGAACCGTAAGTTTATATTAAATTAAGTTCATAGACAGGCTGCCACTAGCGCTTGTAATTTAGTGCCTGCCCATATAAGGCCGCCCAACAGCGCAAATCCAATACAAACACTGCCGGTAAATGTTCACGGGTGAAGGACTGTGCTTATGCAGAGGAAGATGAGATGGTCAGGGTGGTGTTTGGCACAAACTCATTGAAACTGCGAGAGAAACTTTTAAGTGCCGGGTCTTAGCTGACATTACACGAGATGGCACCAGTACAGCTGGGAACCTTCGATGCAAGAACACCAAGCCGCTCACGTGAACTGACGCAATGCAGACAAAAGCAACAGTTCCAAAGAGTGCTGAACAAAACCGAATTACACAATTGAGAAGGCAGCAAAAAATATGAAGCGCCTTATACATACAATCATATTCATAAGTGCAGCTACTGCGAAACAAAGCACACGGTGGAAAAAGTGAATGTCCTGCTAAAGGAAGACAGTGTAAAAAAAAACCGTGCATGCAGTTTGTCACATCTCAGATAAAAGGAAGACGAGCTGTTTATTGATGCAGTAAGGAACTAATCGATGAATGAAACCTCTTATCTTTACAACGATTGACAAACACGGAATGTAACTTGAACACATCCTACAAATACGAGCCTGATTGAAAGAAATAATGATAATCAAATCCTTGATGACAGCAACATTCAATAACACTCACAAAACAATTACTGTATATTGACAATCATGTTACGTTATTTTTAAAATGTTCCCTTTTCTTTTCATAACTTCTACTTCTCCACTGTACACGGGTATATATATAAATGTATATATATACCCGATCTACAATACATACTTTAGCATAGACAAGCCACACGCTGTGGCTAATTGTAGAGTCTTAAGCCTCTAACGCGACATTCGAGGTTCGATTCCCGAGAGGGGTGTACTGAGTATGTACGCGCTACCGATTCATTTTACCTTCGATCTCCTTGGTTTGGGACGTATGAAAAATATTAGGTTAACACAGAATCATGTTACGTTATTTTTAAAATTTTCCTTTCTTAGCACAAGCACAGCTGAGAAGCTTCGATGCATGTACTCCATAACGCGCTAAAAATAAGCATTTAATCACACTTTCAATTCCAAGCAAACGGGAACTTTTGTCAATGCATGATTTCCTGGTACATCCATTACACTGATGCACACATCACAGCTACAAAAATGTTAGAGTCGGAATAAAGCGCGTTCCTACGACTGATCATTTCGACTTCCCGAAAGTAAGCCTTGATAAAAGCATGGTTTTGTGCACACTGAAAAGCAAGCAAAATTAGATGCATTACAGAAAGCGGACTTTGTGGCTCTTACTGGGGATCATTGGACTTCCGTGACCGTTAGTAATTCTAAATACATCTAATTACAAAATGTTCAATGATCACACTGTTTTAGCCTAATGTACAAAATAATTTTGGCTAATGTTACTCAGAGTTTAAAGAGTAAGCTGGTCAAATTACCTTTTATGTTTCTGACTTATTTTTTAAGAAGAAAAACTGCACTTTATGTTGAAATTTTGGTTGTTATTATTTAAAGACAATACTATTCTGAAAATGTACTTAAAGTACTTAAACTACCACTTTATTTTTAAGTCTGCCCAATTTTAACCAGGGATGATATTTTTGTTTCTGTTTTGAATTCAAATGCAGTTTAAAAGCTTTTTTTTCAGAAATTAAAACAGCTTGAGTTTACAATATTCATGTCCATGTCTATTATTTGATTCTGTAAGCCCACTAAAACCGTTTTAAATTAAAAAAAAAAACATTTGCATTTGGGGCAAATTTACGTGCGATTACATACGATTAATCAAGATTAATTCTTACACAGCCTCTAATTAATTGGATTAATTTTTTAATCGAGTCCCACCTAATATATATATATGTAGATATATATATATGTAGATATGTATATATTGTATATACAGTATGTATATATGTGTGTGTGTATATATACAGTATGTGTATATATGTATATGTATATATGTATGTGTGTATATGTATATATATAACTGTATATATATATGTGTATAGATGTGTATATATATATATATTTATATATATGTTTATATATGTGTCTGTGTGTGTGTATATATATATATATATATATATATGCAAGCAACACTCATGACAATGACAAAACAATTACATTGTCAATCATGTTACGTTATTATTAAAATGTTTCCTTTTCTTTTTACTTCTCGCTGCCAATCGCAGGTATTTTGCTATATATATATATATATATATATATATATATATAATATAAATAGATAGATATGACAACAACACTCATATCAATGACAAAACAATTACATTAACAATCATCTTACGTTATTTTTAAAATGTTTCCTTTTCTTTTTCATAACTTCTTTAACACACTACTTCTCGCTGGCCTGGTATTCTGCTAGTATATATATATATATATATACAGATATATATATATATATATATATAAATAGATAGATATGACAAAAACACTCATATCAATGACAAAACAATTACATTAACAATCATCTTACGTTATTTTTAAAATGTTTGCTTTTCTTTTTCATAACTTCTTTAACACACTACTTCTCGCTGCTGGTATTTTGCTAGTATATATATATATATGACAACAACACTCATCACTCACAACAGTGACAAAACAGTTACATTGACAATCAGGTTACGCTTATTTTCAAAATGTTTCCTTTTCTTTTCATTGCTTCTTTAACACACTACTTCTCCACTGGCGCTGGTATTTTGCTAGTCTATACTAATAAAAGGCAAAGCCCTCACTCACTGACTGACTCACTCATCACTAATTCTCCAACTTCCCGTGTAGGTAGAAGGCTGAAATTTGGCAGGCTTTTTCCTTACAGCTTACTTACAAAAGTTAAGCAGGTTTCATTTCAAAATTCTATGCGTAATGGTCATAACTGAATCCTACTTATGTACATATATACGTCCATAGCCTGCAGCTCGGTCGCCGTGTAAGGCGGAGTTGCGTCCCCCATCCACACGCCCCACGTAGTTGGCTACCTGCCCATATAAGGCCGTCCGTCAGCAGCAATCCAAGCTGTGAGAAAACAGTAAAATGGAGGCATGTCAGATGTTGTGCTACATTCATAGACGGAAACAACTTTGTGACGCTGCCGCCAAATACTCGCAGAAAAATCCACAAGTTAATAGAGACGCTGTCGCTAAATACTCGCAGGCAATTCCACAACTTCATAGACATGCTGTCACTAAATACTCGCAGGCAATTCCACAACTTCATAGACATGCTGTCGCTAAATACTCGCAGGCAATTCCACAACTTCATACTGGGAATGCCTGTTAAACATCTTACATTCACGAGTACCGAATTGGGTGGTGAGATGTCTATTGAGGTGATCACCATAGATCAAAGAACTGTCACTTACGAGTGGTTTCCATGCCGGAGATGCCGCCTGCCTTTTCCATTCTCTGTGTTATATATTACACTGACATATCAGGCTCACTCTTGATATCCGGAGGAACATTGTGTCTTATGTATTGAATGACTAGGACAGGTTCAAGGTGAGGACTGATGACGGTACAGGAGATAATTATACTACACAGAGGCACTATAAAACTGAAATGTTTAAGCCCTTCACCTATGCTTCTACATGTGAGTTGATGGCTGCCGCTGAATTGTTCGGGTTATCACTTTCAACTGTACCGAAAGGCCAAATATATTACACCTTTGGAAAACCGCCAATGCCTCTTAAACATCTTAGATTCACAGGTGACGATTTGAGTAGTGGACACTTTGATGTTTATGAATGTTTCAACTCTCAAAAGCTGGATGCGAAGTTATCAATAAAGCTGGTTGTATGCTTACAACGCTTGATAGATGCCGAATGTCACTTCAACACAAGTCCTGCAAATACTAACGTAATTGAAACAAACCATGAAACTCAAACTGATTATGACAGCAGCAATCCAAGCTGTGAGAAAACAGTAAAAGGAGGCGTGTCAGACGTCATGGTACATTTTCTGATGCAGCTAGACGAAAGCAACTTTGTGACGCTGCCGCCAAATACTCGCTGAAAAATCCACAAGTTCATAGACATGTTGTCGCTAAATACTCATGAGGCAAATCCACAAGTTCAGAGAGACACTTTCGCTAGATACTCACAGAAAAATCCACAAGTTCATAGAGATGCGGTCGCTAAATACTGCAGAAAAATCCACAAGTTAATAGACACGCTGTCGCTAAATACTCACAGGCAATTCCACAAGTTCATAGACACGCTGCCGCTAAATATTTGCAGGCAAATCCACAAGTTAATACTGGGAATGCCTGTTAAACATCTTACATTCACGAGTACCGAATTGGGTAGTGAACACTTCGATGAATGAAACCTGTTGACAAACACGGAATGTAACTTGAACACAACACGTCCTCCAAATACGAACCTGATTGAAAGAAATAATGATAATCAAATCCTTGATGACAGCAACAATCATAACAGTCACAAAACAATTATATTGACAATCATATTGCGTTATTTTTAAAATGTTTCCTTTTCTTTTTCATAACTTCTTTAACACACTACTTCTCCGCTGTGATGCGCGGGTATTTTGCTAGTGTTATATAAATGAGAATATTTATTTGAAAACAGAAAATACAACAAAATGGCCCAAAAAAGAACAAAAAGGAGTTGCCTAAAAGGTAATCCAAACAAACAAGCCCCAAAGCCAAATCCAACAAACAATACAAAAAATAATGAGTATCCTAGTGAATCCAAGTAATAAAAACAATACTCACAAAAGAAACTCCTAAAAATGCAAAGAGCCACTACTGATGTCTCTCCCCTGCCAGAACATAAAGTTGGAGCAGAGGTCTCAGCAGTAATGACATTAGTGCGGCAACATCTCCTGGAAAACAACCCACAAAACACAAGGGATATAAAAGAACTTTACATTACACACAGATATGAAACAAAACAAAAAAGACCAAGAAAATGAAAACAAATCTAAGTCAGAGAAATAACCCTGGCTAAAACATAACACAAACAATGGTTTGACTGCAGATGCATACTCAAATCATGTGATGTTTTTTCCTAAGCAGTGCCACTGACAGCTTTGCCATAATAATCAGGCACTTTGTACACTTTTGTGCAGAGCTGTATGATGTGTCATAAGCCAGGGTAGAACTGTAACTGTTGATGAACAGATATTCCTGATGAAATGTCGATGCCTTTGTCAGGCAAATCCAGAGAGAGATGGCTACAAGTTAGGGCTAGTGCTTTGGCTGCTTGCTGGAGAAGTTGAAGCCAGGCTACTTATTTATAAACAACAAAAACTTGTCCCTTAAGGGGTACAGGTGGTTAAAAAGCATTCTTGTCTATCCCCATTTATTGACTCAGTCCTTCATGAGTAACTGAAAACCCTTACTGTATATGTGGGGTGTAGGTGTAGGTTGCTGGTACTCTAGCAAAGTGCAACTGATTTCAGGAAATGGATGGAAAATACTTGAAAATGGCCAGTTTTTTTTAATTTGACAATCTGGGGCAAAATGTGAACTGGTGGGTGAAGGGACCTGAAGCCAAAAGAAAAAGAGAGAGTTAGGACTTAAAGAAAGGAGTGCTTTGTACTACTTTGGTGAGCAATCTCACCAGTAAGAAAAGGACATTATCCTTTTAGGCAGATCCAGAGTGACATCAGGTTTGCTGTTTTGTCTATTTAGTCGGATACTTGATGTTTTCCCCGGTTTGTATGCATCCCATTCTGCACTTGATTTGTAACAAAATTACCATTTTTGCACTTAGGCCTTGTGGTAAAGTGTGGTGTGTGACTGACAGGCATCTTTTAAAATAAATAATCGCCACACTCTCACCTTAGTAGGAGGGGGCGTGGTAGCGTGGTGGGAGCGGGCAGTTCTACACTAAGTGCACAGATGTAGGATCATCCATGACCCTAACTGAGCTGCTAATCAAAACAGCTGTTCCACGTTCCCATTTTTAAAGGGGAAGCACGAGTGCGAGGTGAAAAAAAGAAAATCGAGAATTGAGAAAGAAGCAATAATTAAAGAGAGAAGAAGGCAGGAGCTGGTGGGGGAGTGTGGGAGTGAGCAGGTTCAAGGGTGAGAAGACAGGCAGCTGGAAAGGAGAGCCCCTTGACTTGTGCGAGAGGTTGATGCCCGGAGATTGAGGGAGTGATCACTCTGACTGAGTAACTCGGGAAGCCAGAGCAATGTGCATAAAAGGAGTGACTCGCCATATAATTCCGGAAGAAGAGCCCCAGTGTGAACGCCCAGGCCATAGGGGACCCAAGTCTTGGTCAGGTGAGGGAACCTGTCAGTGGCCATGGGATGGTAGGCAACTGGACCAGAGGAATGTCAACTGTGTCTGCTGTTAGGGTGACTCCTCTGCTGCAAGGCCCACACGGGATAATCAGGGGAATGGCCAGTGTGAAAAGATGAAGGCACCAGGTTTTTTTCAAAAGGATTGTTCCTGCCAGTTGTTTTTAACCTCTTTTTAATGGATGCATTTATTGTGATTTTAACCTCCACCTTTCACCTCTTTTTATGGATTATTTATTTATGAATTTTGATGGATCACTGCACTCTTTTGGATTGTTTTTAATAAAAGCGCTGAACACTTTTGCACCTTCCCCTTGCTTCATGTGGTGTCCTCATTTGTACAGCTCATCCTGGTCATGACTATTGATTTTGTCGGGTTAAAATGGCTCCCAAATGAGAAGAGGGGGCAAGGACCCGGACCCACAATGTCACATGCCTATTATGGATATCGTTGGATACCACAACAGCGTCATCCAATCAAAGAATGTTACCAACCTTGATATCTTCTTTTACATTTACTGAAAACAAAGCCTCTTACAGAACTAAATCTTTTATTAAACCAGTTTAAGGAAGCCACACTTTTGTTTTAAAATAATGGGTGGGGTGGGTGATACAATTTGATAATTACCCACCTCACATGGGACAATAGATCCAGAAGGAATAAGCAATGAATTGACCAAATTGCACTGGCACATCTGTGTTTCATAAAAATGTTTTTTTTTTTTTGCTATAAAGTGCCTGCCAAAATTAATAACACTGAAATAAAATGTTTAATGATGCATGGAAACAAAAAAAATGAAAGGTTGCCTATTATACCTGAACTCTTAAGTGACATAAAGCTGCTTTTGCGATTCTTTTTATACAAATTCATCATCTATTAATCCACAGGAGTCAAGAACCACAACACCTCTTCAGCATGCACACTTTTATTTATTTGTTCTTCATTCAAGCAAACTTCAGTACTACATTCTTCTATTCTATCCATTTTTAGGTGCATTCATATATAATGCGAAAAGCACCTACTGTGATAGCCATGTCTCTCTGTCAGCATGAAACAACTCAGCACCCAGTGAACCAATTTTGTTTGGAACTTGGCAGGCTTATTCTTAAAGGAAATTTGTCAGGACAGTTCAATTTTCATTGAGATATCTTGAATAGAGCACGCTATACAGAGTTTTGAAATGACAAAATCTCCCATTGAGAAGTATTGGAGAATTTATGAATGTGTCTATCTTAAAACAGAAAAAACATTTTATGTGACTCCAACTATATATTAGATTATTGTTTCAATTTCACCTTGAGAGTAGTTATTTCAACTTTGATATCTTTTACATTTTTTTTTCTTTTACTTGTTAGTCAGCTTCATCCAAGATGAAGTGAACAAACCTTGGGTTAGGCTGTGGTCAGATGTAGGTGGGTTGGCTAGGCCAAGTATTACCATCTAAGAATGGTACAACGTTAAAATTGTATTTATTTATTTAGTGCACTAATAATTATATTCTTTATTCAATATGTTAGTAATGACACTGTTTATTTATTCATCACCGTCCCTTACTGTACCAAAATGTAGAGAATGGTCCTGTCTGGCATGTGCCATCGTGTGATCAACTCTGTAACTGCGTGGCATCTTGCTTAAATCTCAGGCACAGGTTGTCACTCCTGCTGTTCCTTAAAATCAAAAAAGGTAAGTGACATGATGGCCTTGTCCGTATAAGAAAAAAATAAAAACAATTTAACTTATGTAGAAATGTTCAGAAGACTACTTTGTGATACATTATACTCCAGTGACTAAAAGTATTCTCAGCATTTCAGTTATACTCAAAACAACCTCACGGCTATATTACTTAAAAATTATAATGATTTCATGTTTCTTTGACACTCTAATTTATCAGCAAAGTGCCACAATGACATGCTATCTATCAACTGTAGTTTGAGACTTCAGCACAGGTTTTAAATCTCTGTTGGGTACTTTTTTGAAAAATTTTATGTTTCAGAAATTTGAATTGCATTTAGTTACAGGCCCTCCACATCCAACAATTAACAATAGCACAAGAATCTTTTCATCGCTTGACTTGGAATCTTCTGTCTACGAAAGCAATTTCAGCTACATGATATTGTAAAATGCTATAAAAAAATATTTTATGTACACTACTAATACATGTAATTACATTCGGTTGCCACTGTTATTTTTGAATATGACTCACCACTGCAAAGGTCTTTGACTAGAAAATAATTTAAAAGTAGTCCAACTTTCAAAACAGCTAACTACGTTTATGAACACATCTGAATGTTATGCTATGCGTACATTTTCCTACTTGTTTAAAACTCAGTTTCAACCCTTCATGGTGAAGACACCAACACAAAGGCAAACAGGTTGCATAGGAATATAAATAACAAGCTGGTTAAATTGGTAGATGATACCAAGCTAGACAGATTGGCAGATAATCTAGAATCTGTTGAATCATTACAAAAGACCCGAGACAGCATACTGGCTTGGGCACAATTATGGGAGATGAAATTTAGCATAAGTAAATGTAAATATTACACATATGAGTTAGAAATGTTAGGTTTGAATACAAATTGGGAGGTCTAAAAATTTAAAGTACGCCTTATGAGGAGGAGTCATAGTGGACTCTATGCTATCAACTTCTCAAGAGTGTTCAGAAGCGATTAAGAAGGCAAACAGAATGTTAGGTTATATAGCGTGATGTGCGGAGTACAAGACCAAGGAGGTTATGCTCAACCTTTATAACGCACTAGTTGAGGTCTCATCTGGAATACTGGGTGCAGTTTTGTTCTCCAGGCTACAAACAGGACATCGCAGCGCTAGAAAAGGTCCAGAGAAGAGCGACTAGGCTGATTCCAGGGCTACAGGGGTTGAATTATGAGGAAAGATTAAAAGAGCCGAGCCTTTACAGTTTAAGCAAAAGAAGTTTAAGAGGTGACCTGCTTGAAGTGTTTAAAATTATGAAAGAAATTAGTACCAGGGACTGAGACTGTTATTTTAAAATGAGTTCATCAAGAAAAGGTGGACACAGTTGGAAACTTGTTAAGGGTAAATTTCACACAAGCACACATCATTACATGTGCCAGGTAAGAGTGGCTACCCACTCAGACACTTGTGCCTTACACCTTTCTCCCTTAGAGCAAACTAAAGTCACTATAATGCCAGCATGATCTTCTGCTCTTAGTTGCAGAAATCAATCAGATGCTCTTGAATGCAGGTGGTGTGTTCTCGGCATGTCATGAAGGAGAGGCTCCATATATGTATGTATGTTTCATGGCGGCGTTGGAGGTGTGCTCACATATGCACAAGGTGATTGTGATTTATTAATGGTAAATTGTGTAGAAATGTGCCAGGATTTATAAATCTGATTTTTTTGGCATGCACATTTTTCTGTTTTTTCGTCATGTGCATATTTTCACAGTGTAATCCATGCAAAGATTTTTTAAGTGAGGTGCCTGGTGTGGGTGATTGCCATATGAGGATAAATGTTAGTGTCTGAGCAAAAGACGTTTTTCTAAAGTAGCATCCTGGTGAGCAGGCACATGTCTCTTCAAATGAAATTGGACTAGAGAGAGAAAGATAAACAGGCTAGAAAAGTATAAAGTAAGAATTCACTTTTTACATTACCAAAAATAGCAAACATCTTTAACTTGCAATTTAAAAATAAACAAACAAATACATAAATAAATAAGATAATTAAACTTCACTACACAAGGACTGACACTGACACTTGTCTACCTTCAATCAGCCAAAAATGTAAGACAGGAATACTTCATACCATTAGGAAATCTATCCTTCAAACAAAACCGAGGCTAAGGATCTGCGCTGGTATCCAGAAGGTTGCCGGTTCAATTCCCTGTTACTGCCAAAAAGAAATCCTACTCTGCTGGGCCCTTGAGCAAGGCCCATAACCTGCAATTGCTCTAGGGGTGCTGTACAATGGTTGACCCTGTACACTGAACGCAAGCGGTATGCAAAAACTAGCAAATTCCTAATACAAGAAATTGTATAAGGCAAAATAAAGAACAAAAAAAAAAACTAAACTGAGTCACGCTATAAGGGAAATGTCACCTCTTTCCTTACTTAACACTAGAATTACCAAAGCCTATAAAAAAACTTGTAGTCCCAGCACACCTTAAATCCCTTCGCACCTCTCCGTCAGTGTCTTTTGTCTTGTAAATGCGTCGATCAACACAAGCAGCCTGCTATCCCATCCCCTCACCCACCGCCGCAGCTCAGTTCACAAAGAAAGTTCTCAGTGCTCAGTGTTTATCTTGGCGTGAAGTGCTGGAGTTGTAGAGGGTAAATAATATATCGTTATTTGGAATACATGCATTTCATGCGTGTTCCATGTCTACAACAATCTATTGTGAACGGTACCCGGCACAGACAGGCGGACATGTTGTTATGACACCACCACACGTTTATTTACAAATTATTTACAATATTGGGTCACCAAGACCCCAAACAATGGTCACAAAGACCCAGTCACGTGCACAAACCCCAAACACTCAAAAGTCCTGGCCACAATGCCTTCTTCGGCCGCCTCCACTCTCCACTGCTTCGTCCTCCTTCCACCCACTCCAGCCCTGAATGACGGAGACGGCCCTTTATGGAGGACCCGGATGAGCCCCAGGTGTTCCCGGCATCTTCTGGCCACGCCCCAGCGTGGCGGAAGTGTCGGCTGTCCTCCCGCTGCTCCCGGGCACCGCCCAAGTCTTCCCCAGCACTTCCTGGTGTGGCAGGAGTGCTGGGGAAACAAATCCCCAAGGCATTGGGCGCCTCCTGGCGGTGGCCACGGCCCCTACAGGGAAGAGCTTCCAAGCCCTTGACCCGTGGCTCCCAAAACAACCCGGAAGGCACACCCCGTGATCAGGCCGGGCTCTGACCCTCTTCCGTCCCTCCTGGCGCCCCGCCGGGTCATAGCCCCTGGCATCCCTGACAGTGCCCCACAGCCAGCGAAGACCACTGTGGGTAAGAGCGACCCGCCGCCGAGGGCAGCAGAGCTCAAACGGGCCCCACTCGAGGACAGCCGGGTCCGCCCGCACTCCTAGCAGGGACAGGGGCGGAGACACAATCCAGACACCAACCCATGGTGCATCCCTGTGCCTCGCACAGGTTGTGCTCCCCTTTACCGCACCCCGGGCCTCCTTGGTGGGCACCCCCTCCGGGACCTCCAGCCCCTTTGTTCTGAGCCACTCGCTCCCCGCTGGCTCCTCCAGCTGCGAGCGCACCTGCGCACCGACAGAGAGATCCTTCTGCAGACGGCCCGACATCAGAGGGCTGTTCCGCCACGAAGGGTTCCTTCAACTCGCCGGGTCCGCCCCTACAAAGAGAACACAGGGCAGAACGCTGCCAGCACCCAGCTCGTGCCACGACGGGCAGCGTTCCCCTCCAACCGCACCCCGCACTTGCCTGATCGGCACCCTCTCCGCGGCTTCCGTGTCCTCTCGACGATGGAGTCGCCGGCACCGCCGCTCTCTCTCCGCCGCCTCAGGGATTCCCTCTGCTCTCTCAGAGGGCAGCCAGCCACACGCTGCACCCAGCAACGCGTCTCACCTTATCGGAGGAATCGCACCCAGCCCTTTATTCCTCCCTTCACTCTGGGACGCCCTGACGGTTTGAGACCCTTATGGAATAAAAGGCGCTCTGTCCCGTCTGCGTCCCTATAGTGCGGCGCAAGACCGCAGCCAACTCGGGCGGAGGGCGCTAGGACCGGGGCACTTAGCAGCCCGTGTCCTTCAGCGCCCTCACGGACTCCCCTGCGCAGCGCATGCAGTCCGCGGCGCCCGCTCCTGTCGGAGGGCTGCTTACTCGAACTGATCATTGTCTTCACAGCCTTTTTCAGCAGCCCTCCCATATGCTTTACGGAGTCGGCTGTACTCACCGCCTCCGCTGTACCTCTCCGCTGGAGATTCCAGCGTCGCGCCCCGCTGTCGATAGTAACGTTTCAGCGCCCGAGCCTTCTTCTCCAGTACCAGCACCTCAGCCCGGAGGGCACATAGCACCTGTAACACACGCTGCCCGGGCGGGCTGAAGGGACGCCTCCAGCTCCGCCAAAGCAGCCGCAAAGACAGGAAGTTAACCGACGCTGAGCCTACCTGACTGTCGGCCTCCGACGCCGCCACTTCCTGTGGGCCTTCTCCTCCGCCCAATCGGGTCTCCCCTGCTCGTGATGGACATTCCCTGGTCCCCCTCTCTACAGTCATCGGCGGGCACGCAAGACACACCGCCCAATCGCGGCCTGTCAGGGGAGGGACTTCCGTCCGCGCCATCTTGGCTCCCTTTCTGCGGCGGCGACGTGCTTGCCGGCAGCCTTGCTGTTGCCAGCGCCTCGAGCTGCAGCGTCTCCTCCTTCGCAGCCCTCGCGGCTGCCGCTGTGCTGCCGGAGCCCCGCAAACCAGCATGCGCCCGCCACTGACGCGGATCCTGGAGGTCCCTGCCTGGAAAACAAAACACGCCCGCCCCCAAGGGCCGGCTGCCGATAGGCAGGGAACTCACCTCCCAGGTCCCGCCATACCGAGGAAACGCCCTCGGCGTGGCCTCTCTGGACGCCATGCCGCCCCGGCGCCTCCAGCAACGGCGCGCGCTGGAGACCGCTGCACTCTTCCAATGCACGCCGCCCGCCCGCTCAGGGAATAACGGCCCTCCTGCGGACCCCTGGCGGTCCGTGGGGTTCCTTTACCCCGCGGGGCTGTGTGCACACAGCACCCGCGATACGTGGGTGGGGTCCCCTGCTGCACCGGGCCGTCCACAACAATATTTTTATGAACAGGTCTCCGCTTTGAAACAGGCGGAGCATCCTGCCGACTACGCCAGATGTGAACGGTACCCGGGCACAGACAGGCGGACATGTTGTTATGACACCACCACACGCTTATTTACAAATTATTTACAATATTGGGTCACCAAGACCCCCAAACAATGGTCACAAAGACCCAGTCACGTGCACAAACCCCAAACACTCAAAAGTCCTGGCCACAATGCCTTCTTCGGCCGCCTCCACTCTCCACTGCTTCGCCCTCCTTCCACCCGACTCCAGCCCTGAATGACGGAGACGGCCCCTTTATGGAGGACCCGGATGAGCCCCAGGTGTTCCGGCAATCTTCTGGCCACGCCCCAGCGTGGCGGAAGTGTCGGCTGTCCTCCCGCTGCTCCCCGGCACCGCCCCAGTCTTCCCCAGCACTTCCTGGTGTGGCAGGAGTGCTGGGGAAACAAATCCCCAAGGCATTGGGGCGCCTCCTGGCGGTGGCCACGGGCCCCTACAGGGAAGAGCTTCCAAGCCCTTGACCCGTGGCTCCCAAAACAACCCGGAAGGCACACCCCGTGATCCAGGCCGGGCTCTGACCCTCTTCCGTCCCTCCTGGCGCCCCGCCGGGTCATAGCCCCTGGCATCCCTGACACTATGTAAGCACATGTTTTTCATATTTTAGTAATAAATGACAAAATGTAGACTTGAAATGTATAATGTGTCAAGCCTGAAGTCCAAATATCAAGTATACACTTTCACAAAAGGCACAAGTGTAATATGACAGCTTTCGTGCTGAAGCGATAAGAACTGCTGACTTGTAATAAAGAGGATGCCAGATCTGGCTGCCTCCCAAATTTACCATTTTGACTAGTGAGCTGCTCTTATTGTTAATATTATACAACTAGCAAAGTACTCACGCTTCGTAGCGGCGAAGTACTGCCTGAAAATTTTTATTAAGAAGAATATTAAACCTTTTTAAACTGAGGGAAAATATGCCAATAATTATTTGTTAAAGATCTCTTTGTATACCACATTGTCAGTTCGGCCCTCCGGTTGTAATATGACCAAGCTGTCTGCTGAGCTTACTCTTGAGCATGTAACGTACAGCTGGCCATGTGAAAAGTAATCTTGTTTCAAATCTCACAGCTTGGATTGCTGCTGTCATAATCGGTTTGAGTTTAATGGTTTGTTTCAATTACGACAGTATTTGCAGGACTTGTGTTGAAGTGACATTCGGCATCTGTCAAGCGTTGTAAGCATACAACCGGTTTCATCGATAACTTCGCATCCAGCTTTTGAGAGTTTAAACATTCATATACATCAAAGTGTCCTTAGTGACCACATTTTTTTTTTGTTTTTTTCTTCCGATCTTGCCCAATCTCCACATTTTGAAGCATGGTGGTGTTTCTTTTGTACTCCAGGACATGCAGAGGAAAGAATAATACAGAGAGGTCAGTTCTGTGCTATATACAATCGTCAAATTCAAATGTTAACAATTCCAACACACCCAAGGACCATCCCTCCTACATTTACGACATGTGTACCTGTTGTAATGTACACACTTCTCTCTGTGCTGTGGTTCCTATTACCCTGAAGGGGCGCCTGACACTGACTGAGTTTGCTTTCCTGGGGGAAGCAGCGGTCTTGGAACAGAAGCTTGTTGTTGCATCCTCTTTTTCTTTTTCGATCACCTTTTCTTGTAAGAAGCGATGACGAAGTTCCTCTGCAAGGTGAGCCAAGAACGCTCTTCTTTTCTCAGTGGCCCCCATGCATGCCTTGAACAGTACATGTGCGTTGATCGCCGCCAAATGAAGCTTGTTATAACACAAACAGCAGGCCACCTGTGTGCTCCTGCTTGCACTGAATAAGCTCACGCCTTCTGGTTCATGATGTCAACACAGCACCGGGAAAAAACGAAAGAGACAAAATATATGAGACATTTTGAAGAAATCATTTTATGACCTGAATAGTATCAATCAGAAAACATTGTCGCACTAATACAATATTATTTGTAAACGAACAGCGTCAGATCGGGTGTAAATTTATAGTACTTGTAAAAGTTAGCTTTTTTCAGTTTTATTCTCTCAGGCACGTTCACGTTCTCCCCTCCTTCCCCCCCCCACCAGATCTGACCCTAACTAACAGTGCCAGCATAAATTTACTCCCGATCTGGCGCTGTTCGTTTTCAAATAATACTGCATTAGTACGATGATGTTTTCTGATTGTACAGATTACAATCACTAAGTGCAAAGTATGATGAACTCTCATATCACCTTTTCTCAATGCTATGTTAGATAACACCTACATTTGGAAATCAGCAGCATAGTGCAGAGCTCCACAGAACAAACAATGCAGAGCTTTTCTACACACTTCTCTACCAGTGCCAATTAATGTGATAATAATATCATATTTACAGTAAGAAGCATTAAACTGGAAAAAAAAACCAAATACATAAAGGTGGCAACAGACCACCAGGTCCACAAGGTACATGGCCAAATATGTACAATAATGTGAACACAAAGCTACCACTGCTGCACTATACATAACAGATAGTACCTTCAGAGTGTGCATATACACTGCTGCCAATGTAATATTGTCCAAGCAGTATGTCAGAAGGTGTAATAATACAGTCTGTCTTAACTCTGCTTTAAGACAGACAGAAGTTTTTGAAGTAATCAACAGAAGTTGAAACATCTGTGCAAATTGTTTGCTTCAATTTGAAAGGCTTAATTTACTTTAATTGCTGCAGAACATCTGTAGGTGGTAACCTATTAGTTGGTCCCTGATGAAGGCCCATTTGTAATTGTCTGATATTTTTTAGTTTTCAGTGTTTGCAAAGCTCATTAAATGTGAAGAAAAACTGAGGTGTTGTGAAACTTTTGAGTGGTAGTGTATATAAATGCATATGCATATTTTGATCTAAAATTGGGTTTGGCTGGTAATATATTAGTCTAAATTACTTTGTCCTAAAATTGGGTTTGGCCTGTAACATATATATAGGGCAAAGCCACACAATGGAGGAATTTGACATACCTGTCAGGCAGGGTTCAGAAAATGAGTTTCTACATTGTTATTCAGCTTGAGCAGTGAACTGAATACAAAAGGCAAGTGATGAAGTTTATGTGCCTACCTGCCACCCAATGGAGCACCATGGAGGCAATTGAGGGAGCAGAGGAGAAGGCAGAGACACAGAGCAAGAGGAAGGTCTCGTTGAAGGAGACAAAGGGTCTCAAATGAGATGCAAGCAACACTAGTTGACCATGTCATCAACCATGGCTTGAACATGAGAGAAGCAGGTCAACATGTTTGGGCCAATGTGTTGCATTTTACTGTGGCTGGCATAATGTAATAATTTGGAAATGAAGACAGGTACAGTAACTGTGGCCTCTGTAGTTCAATACTTATAGTACCTGTAGACTTAGATAATGTACATGTGATGATGCCAGTCCCCTGCAAACTCCCTCTTCCCACATGGGAGTCTGAACCAACACCATCAATAGTGATGACCGAGATGAGCTGACAAATGAGGACAAATCTCATTGATGCCAGGGGATGGTATAAAATGCTCAGGTGCTTTCATTAAAAAAAAGGCAATCTAAAAAAAAGTAAAACCAAAAAAGTCCATTGTGCAGTGTTAACAAAAAAAAAAACAAATCCTTAAAATCAGTGAAACGTGGAGATAAAATCCATAATATATAAATCCGTTAAAATAGAGGTTAAAATGCAGTCTCTCTTCACCCGATCGAAGCCCACCTTCTGTCACCCCGGCTCACACATCACAGGCGTTGCAGGCAGAGCCTCTGCAGCACAAACTCCTTTCTGCCGACCCCTGTCTTGGCTACCACCACACTGCCGACCGTCCGAGGTTGGCACAGTTCCCGTCTTCCTTCACGCTCACGTAGTCGCTCTTCAGATCCACTGGGAGGTCTTACGTCTCGCTTGCCCCACTCTACTCTTATTCAGTGGGGTGAACCAGCCCCTAGAGTGCCTCAGCCTACACTCCCTTCCAGAGCCCCAGCTCGAGCTATCTTCTCCAAACAGGTGGCCCAATCGTCTCTCTCTGACTGCCCTTCACCATCTATTAACCTCCATCATCTGTCCCGTTCTTTCCCCTCTCTTTCTTTTACATCTTTTATCTCTCTCTCTCCACTTGTGCTGGCCCATATATATACACCTGTCTCTGCGCACAGAGACTGACACGGCTTTATGGATTTAAAACCTGGCCACATTTTGTTGTAGCCGCGGACCTGCTATACCACAGTACATTTCACAAAAAATACACAAAGATGAGTAAATGTGTGTTTTTTCAGAAATGCAAAAAGACTGAAAGAAGGAGAGGCAGTTTGTATTTAATCCTTAAGCAGCAGACTGCAGAGTTAAACCAAGAATTTCACTGCACACTGAAAAGTAAAGTGGATTGCATTTTCCTACTAGTGTGTAGTTAGTGTTTAGAATTAGCTATTCATATGATGTTTTGATGTAGAGTTTTGATATAGAAATACCATTTTTAGAAGAGTTAGTATGGTCTGAATGAAGTACATGCTTTACATGAGTTGTCTGATTTGATTTGGATTGTGTGAGTGTGTAGGAGCATTGCGTATAGAGTTTGGATAAAATGAGCTGTAGTTTTAGAAGTGTAAGCAGTCAGAAAGAACTGCACAAGAATCGAGCAGCACTATAGAATAATGCTGAGACACTGTACTCTAGGTGTTATCATATGCATGCATTTAATTCTGGAAATGATATCATTTCAATTGTATATCTTAGCTTTTCAAATCTTGAGAAAATGTAATCACGTTAATTTAAAATGCTTAGTCTGGTGATCACTGTTTGTGGAGTGGTTTCTCTGAGGCTAAGGCTCTGTGCTGGTATCCTGAAGACTGCTGGTTTGAATTCCCTTCACTGCCAAAGAAATCCTACTCTGCTGGGCCCTTGAGCAAGGCCCTTAACCTTCAGTTGCTCCAGAGGTGCTGTACAATGGCTGACCCTGCGCTCGGACCCCAAGGGGTATGTGAAAACTAACAAATTCCTAATACAAGAAATTGTATAAGGCCAAATAAAGAACAAAAAAAAAAAACCTTCTATGGGCACAAGGTGTCTAACTAAAGAAACTCTTAGTGTCTGCTGATTGGGTGGAGGAGTGTGGAGATAAAGAAAGAGAATGCCGCTTTGGTAACAATGGGATTTTGGAATCAGTTCAGTGGTGAGATTCATGTAATGGGTGCACCTTTTCTGTAGTGGCCGTATTTCACTGTGCTGGTTTTCTCCAGGTGGTCTGGTTTCCTCTCACAGTCCACAGATAAGCATGTTACTTGGATTGTTAATGCTAGATTGTCCCTTGATGTGTGTGTGTAGCTGGTGCCCTTTCCAGGAATTGTTTCTTGTGCCCAAGACTTTCTGGGTTAGACTCCAGCTTGTCTGCATTTCTATTCTGGATAAGCAGGGTTAAGGATTGGTTTCAGGAAACACTCATAAATTAATGACTTACCTAAAGATTACATTCATGAGGTATGGATGGTGGCATAAGAAGTGTACTGGTACCGATTTTTAAGAATAAGGGAGATGTGCAGAGCTGTAGTAACTACAGGGGGATAAAATGGATGAGCTGTGGCATGCAGTTATGGGAAAGAGTACTGGAAGTTAGATTAAGAAGTGAGGTGATGATTAGTGAGCAGCAGTATAGTTTCATGCCAGGCGAGAGCACCACAGATGCGATGTTTGCTCTGAGGGTGTTGATGGAGAAGTATAGAGAAGGCCAGATAGAGTTGCATTGCGTCTTTGTGGACCTGGAGAAATCATATCACAGGGTGCCTCGAGAGCAGTTGTGGTATGGTATGAGAGAAGTATGTAAGTGTTGTACAGGATATGTACAAGGGAAGTGTAACAGTGGTGAGGTCTGTAGCAGGAGTGACGGATGCATTCAACGTGGAGGTGGGATCACATCAGGGATCAGCTCTGAGCCCTTTCTTATTTGCAATGGTGATGGACAGGTTGACAGACATGATTAGACAGGAGTTCCCGTGGACTATGATGTTTGCTGATGACATTGTGATCTGCAGCTAGAGTAGGGAGCAGGTTGAAGAGACCATAGAGAGGTGGAGATATGCTCTAGAGAAGAAAGGAATGAAGGTCAGTAAGAAGAAGACAGAATACGTGTGTGTGAATGATAGGGAGGTCAGCGGAGTGGTGAGGATGCAGGGAGTAGAATTGGCGAAGGTGGCTGAGTTTAAATACTTGGGATCAACAGTACAGAGTAATGGGGATTGTGAAAGAGAGGGGAAGAAGACAGTGCAGGCAGGGTGGAATGGGTGAAGAAGTGTGTCAGGAGTGATTTGTGACAGACTGATATCAGCAAGAGTGAAAGGGAAGATCTACAAGATGGTAGTGAGACCAGCTATGTTATATGGGTTGGAGACGGTGGCACTGACCAGAAAGAAGGAGACAGAACTGGAGGTGGCAGAGTAAAAGATGCTAAGATTTGCATTGGGTGTGACGAGGATGGACAGGATTAGAAATTAGGACATTAGAGGGTCAGCTCAGGTAGGATGGTTGGGAGACAAAATAAGAGAGGCAAGATTGCCTTGGTTTGGACATGTGCAGAGGAGAGATGCTGGGTATATTGGGAGAAAGATGTTGAAGATAGAGCTGCCAGGCAAAAGGAAAAGAGGGAGGCCTAAGAGAAGATTTATGGATGTGGTGAGATGTGGTGAGGTGCAGGTGATGGTGAAACAGAGCAAGATGCAGAAGACAGGATGATATGAAAAAGCATGATCCGATGTTGCAGCCCCTAACGGGAGTGGCCAAAAGAAGAAGAAGAAGTTATGGATGGTCGCAGAGAATGGGTTCATCAAACAGGAGACAGACAGTACAGTTGTAGAAGTGACCAGAGAGAAGAGTGCATTTGAGGTAAGGCCAGAAAAGAGCAACATGTTGTGAAATTGTTTACTCTTTTGAATTTGGGGTAAAATCTTACTTTATTACAATCTTAATAAGAAAAATGAAAAGCTACTGTATTTTTCAAATGTGCGAGTATCATGCAAGAACTGAACCCTGAATTAACAACTGTGCTCCCTTTCCACTATGCTATTTAACTGGCTTGTTTGTGAACATGGAGTTGTGAAAGTAATCACTGAAGAAGTCAAAATCATGCAGGGGAGGATGGAAGAAGGTTATAAGAATACAATTTCTTGATCAACTGCTGAAATATTGTCACCTAATATGTGACAATTAAATACAGCTGTAATGTTTAACAAGTTGTACTGTAATACAACATGGATTCCAGCAGCTTGACACAGCACAGGTGTTTAATCTGAACATATTGCACTTTGCTGTGCTTTTTGAACTATGAGAGATGTTGGTGATGATTTGTTCTTGTGGCTTCTCAATGTGAATATCAGGAGTGTACACATAAATGTGGATTAGTGAAGCCTTTAATGAGATAATGAAGAACATATTTTGTGTGTGGAATTGACAAAACCTTGACTGGAAAACAAAGCAAAATCAAATGAGACACAGAAACCCTAAAAAGGAGTGTCATTGGGGAATGACAAATATGGATGAGGCTTCCTTTTTATTTTGTTTAATTTAAGGTAAGAAAACATTGTTGGTCATCTGTGGGAATTGAACTCAGAGGTGTTGGTTCATAGATGTTTATCCTATCCACTGTGCCAAGAATTCACCACCACTTTGTGGTGTAGTGGCTAGCATATCTGCCCTTAAATGAAAAGCTATGTGGTCAAATCCTGCCCACAAAGGATTTTTATTTCAAAATCTGTCATTGGTTGTTTTGTATGTGGGTGGGGTCATAGTTTCTCAGGCATTACCTAAAGTTACTTGGGAAGCAGGTACAAGGTGGCAGTACGAAAAAATGTCTTTTTGAACTCATGAATTATGAGAGATGTAAGCTGACAAGCAGTGGTAAGCAATAATGACTGGTATATGGAAATAATTGTTGATCATTAAAGGAAAACGTATGGGACAGAAAGGAATACATATGGGAATTGAACTGTAACGTATTGGTTGAGAGGCAAGCATGCTAACTGCTACACCACCCAATAAGCCTGGTCTGAAGTTCTTTCTAAGTTGACACTGTATATCAGACTGTTTTATTTGAACAAAGAGCAAGAGATAGAGGTGAAAGGAAATAATGGAACTGTGCCTCATATGCGGATTGAGTTCTAAAACTCACTTTTACTCTGTTTTGGAGGCAGGAGGAGGACACTGTTTGACTTAGAATAATTAGAAAGGTGTGTGAAGTTTCCAAAGAAAATATGGTGTAGTGGTTATCATAATTACCCTGAAAAGAAAAGTTTTGGGTTCTAATGCTGGCCATTATGTATTCATTTTTATCATTATGAAATATTTCATAATGCATAATTGCATAATTATATTTTCTCAGGTATTGCCCATTGTTATTTGGGGAGCAGCTACAAAGTGTCAGCATGAAAACATTTCAATATCCTGGTGACAAGGTAAATATAGAGTAATGTGTTGAAATCTGGATTATTATTATTGTTATTATTATTATTATTATTTTTATAATAGTACATATAGCTTTGTTTTGTCACTAAATATGATATATTTTGTAATTGAGAATTTGCCTGCAAAACTGAAGATCTCATTCCAAAATAGGGAAGTGTGGTCTGGTACTGGCAGAGATGACTTTCATACAGATGGCTCTGGTTACATAAAATGCATAGCAAATAAAAACAGTGTTGAGCCCTGTAGGATTGTGTATGGTCTGCCCATTTCTTGAAAATCCTTGATGAACCTTAGACTGTCCTTAAGAAATATTGTTACAGTCATGGAAAATCCCCGAAGAAGTGGCGTGGAGTAATGACAGGTATATGTAAGGAAATTTTCTATTTTTGAAAAATTTGTCAGGTGTGGATGGGAATTGAATTTACACTTCCTGGTTAAGAGACGTGCATCCTACCCACTACATTAGTATACCTGGCCTGGGTTACTGTCTCAGTTGATACTGTGGTATTTGAACAAAGAACAAGAAGACATTGAGGTGGACGCTAATTGTTGAACTTTACCTCGTATTTGTGTTAAGTTCTTACTCAACTCTCTTTCAGTCTGTTTGAGGGCAGACGGATGCTTTTCTTTGTTTGACAAAAAATAGAAATGTGTGAATATCCCAACCCAAACCCGCATTGCGATATGGTGTAGTGGGTCAAATACCTGCCCTTAAATTAGTGGTAATGGGGTCGATTCCCAGCCATGTTGCTAAATCTTGTTTTTGTTTAAGATGTTTTCATGATTGTCTATAATATAAGTGAGCAAGGTCATGTTCTATTGGGAATTGCATATTGTTATTTGTGGAGCAGGTATTACGTTTCATCTTATCATTGTAATCTATTGGACACTAGGAAACTAAAGACTACATTTGTATCACTTGGATTTTCAATAGAATCTCTGTGATCCTGGACCATTATCAAAATATGACATGAAAACTGTGACGTGTACTGTGTGCTTTGATGTGTGTTGTGCTTCCCCTCAAATGACATTAAATATACTTAATAGATATGGAGAAATAGTGAAAAATCATGGTGTCCAGGTCAGGTGGTGTACAGGGACGTGGTCGCTGATTCTCAGTGATTCATGCAATCTCATTCCACAGGTTCAAGTCCAGGAGGAGTCACTCCTTGAGGCCTGGTAGAGCAGAGGAGGGTAAGAGACTCACTCCACAGTTGTGTTTGACAATGAAAGTTTTTTTAATAGGTTGTACCATTAGAGTATGCATATATACATATATATATATATGGGGCAAAGCCGCACGATGGATGAAGTAAACATGCTTGTCAATGTAAGTTTTCAAGGGAATAATTCTGTGGCCAAACAGGCACTAGACGCTGCATAACTTTTAAGTTAAAATGTGGTTGCTTTTTATGTAAACTGTACATATATTGTTCCTTTATTTACTGGATGTCTCTGCATGGGTATAGCTGTTTCCAGAACTGTTTGTTTGGATGTTGCAGTTGTTCTTATTTGCACACTCACGGGTCCTGTATATTGGCACACAATTGTCAATAATTAGAGCTCAGTGGTCTGTTTCCTAAGCCAGTGGCACAAAACCCTTAACGCATACCTAGCAGTTTGCTCTCTGCACTAATTCCTTAAACAATTCCAGTTCAACACATCATGAATTCTTCAATTTCTAAGCACAAATTTCATGATCAACTCTTGGATTATATTTTCATAATACTAAATAGATAATGTTTACATTTGGAAATCAGCAAACCTGACACAGAGCTCCACTGAGCAAACTTTGCAGATCTTTTCTCCACACTTCTCTACCAATGCTATCCAATGTAAAAATTGTGTCATATTTAAAGTTAGATGCATGAGACTGAATTAAAGAAAAAAATATGTTAAGGTGACAAGAGGCGGGACTTAACCCATGACCTCCAGGCTTACAATGTACATATCCAAATATTGATAGTGATGTGACTGCTAAGCTATGACTACCGCACTACACACTATAGATTGTACCATCTGAGTATGCATACATATACTGTATATGGGGGACGGATAAATTAGACACACCTTTCAATGTAACTTTTCATGGGGTGGCAGACGTTGAGGTTTGCTTCCTGGAACACCCAACCTTCTCTGTTGTTGACATTCCACCATATTCTCCATTTCTGAACCTCGTTGAGGCATTCTTTTCCTGATATCAATCAAATACAGTAAGAGGCATTAAACTGAAGTAAAAAAAAAAGAATTGACCATAAAGTGCCAGAAGATGGGATTGAACCCATGACTTCCAAGGTCATAAGGTACATGACCAACTATTTACTGTAACTTGACCACTAGGCTACAGCAAATTTGGCAGCAAGCCCCCTATCGCAACAGATTGTATCTTTTGGAGTGTACATATACAGCATAAGGGGGAAAGACACATAATGGATGAACTAGACTCGCTTGTCAATGTAACTTTTTATGGGGTGGCAGATGTTGAGGTTTACTTCCTGGAACACCCAACCTTCTCTGTTGTTGACATTCCACCATATTCTCCCTTTCTGAAACTCATTGAGGAGTTATTTTCCTGATATCAACCAAATACAGTAAGAGGCATTAGACTGAAATAAAAAAAAGAATTAACCATCAAGTGTCAGAAGAGAGGATTGAACCCATGACTCCTAAGGTCACAATGTACACAGTCAACCATTTTTTACAGTAATTTGACCATTAGGCTACAGGAACTGCTACTCCAACCCCACTATCACAACAGAGTGTATCTTTGGAGTGTACATACTGTATACAGTATAAGCGGAAAAGGAACACAATGGATGAATTAGACACGCTTGTCTAATAAGGTTCATCCAATGAGTTTCCACATTGTTACTCCACATGAGCAGTCAACTGAATATAAAGGAAACTGAAGAGGCTTCTTTATATTTAGTTGACTGCTACACAATGGAGCACCATTAAAATAATCGATGGTGTCGGAGAAGAAAGAGGCAGAGAGGAAAAGGAAAGGCTAATTTGGTAACAGTGGGATTTTGAAATCCATTCAGTGGTGAGATTCAAATACTGGTTGTGCCCTTTGTGGAGTTTCCTGTGTTGGTTTTCTCCAGATTCTCTGGTTTCTTCTCACAGTCCATAGACATGCAGATTTGTTGAACTCCTGATGGTAAATTGTTCTTTGGTGTGTGTCCTCTTTGGGAATGGCTGGTGCCTTGTTCAGTGATTGTTCCTTGTTCCCATTACTTGTGTGGACACACTCCATCTTCTCTGAATCCCTGTTTCTGGCTATGTAGGATCAGAAAGATTTCTAATTTATGACAATTAAATTAAACTGTAAACCCTTTCAAGTTCTACTATAGTACATCAATGATCCCATCAGCTTCATACTTAACATCTCAAGTACTCCATCTGCACGTATTGTGGTCTACTCTGCTTTTTAAATTATAAGAGATATTCTTGATGATTGGTTCTGGTGGTTGCTCACTGTGAATATCATGATTGTGCTGATAAATTTGGATGGTCCACTTTTCCTTTGAGCTAACGCGAATCACATTGTGATTGTGGAAGTCATTGAGCCGTGAGTGCAGATGATGGCTTGTGTATCATGGGAAAAAGTATCAGACTTGGTGTGGACTAATGGAAGGTACATTTGTTATTAAAGAGAAATTTGTCTGTCTTATATTGGAATTGAACTCATGCTTCCTGGTTGATATCCATTTATGCTACCCACTACACTACCCCAACTGGCCTGGGCTTCTGTCTGAGTTGATGCAGTACACCAGACTATCATACTTGAGTAAAGAACAAAAGATTGAAGTGGCAGCTAATTGTTTAGCTTTATCTCATATTTGTGTTGAGTTCTTTCCTCAGTTTTAATCTGTTTGGGTGCAGATGGAGGCCATTTTATGATTGACAAACTTTTGAAAGTTGTAACGTTGGTGAAGTGAGTAGGGTACCTGCCCTTAAAGCAGTGGTAATGGGTTCAGTTCCTGGCCATGTAAAACTTGTTTCTGTTTATATTTATTATTGTCTATATTATCAGTGGATGGGGCCTAATCTATCAGCAGGAGCAGGTAGGAGGTGTCAGTGTGAAAGTATCACTGTAATCCTTTGGACACCAAGTAACTGGTAGATTTTTATCACTTGGATTTTAAATAGATTGGCTGTGATCTTGGATTGTTCCCAAACTGCAAAATGGAATGTGTACTCTCATGTGTGGTGTGCTTATATAGAAATGACATGAAATATATTTAATGGAGAAGTAGTTAAAAAACCATACATTGTATTTTTACAAGTATTTTTACGGTATTTTGACCACTAGGCTATGGCTACTGCTGCTACAGCCCCGCTATCACAATAGATTGTATCTTTGAAGTGTACATGTATGGTATAAGGGGAAAAGGCACACAACAGATGAATTAGACATGCTTGTCAGATAAGTTCAACCAATGAGTTTCCACATTGTTACTCCATGTGAGTAGTCAGCTTAATATAAAGGAAACTGAAGAAGCCTCAGTGACTACCTGCTACCCTATGTAGCACCATGGAGGCAAGTGGGGTGGGGTTCATAGACAGAGCAAGAGGAAGGAGATAAACAGTGTGAAATGAGATACAGGCATCACAAGTTGACCATGTCATCAACCATGACATGAAGATGAGAGAAGCAGGTCAAAGTGTGTGGCCCCATGTGTCACATTTCACAGTGTCTGGTATACTGTAATGTTTTGAAAATTAAAACTGGTACAGTAGCAGTAGAGCAAAACTTAAGGTAAATGTAGATCAAGAAATGGCACATTTTACAAGAAATACAATAAGATGAGTAAGTGTGTGTATTTTCAGAATTGCAAAAAGACCCTGAAAGAGTGCAAGGCTGCCTGTCTTTGTTCCTGACCAACAGATTGCAATAGTAAGTATGGTATTGGCCAACAATGCCACTGCACACTGAAATAGCAAAATGGATTGCAGTGTCTTCATCATTTATCCTATCAGTGTGTAGTTGATGTTTAGGACAAGCTATTCCTGTGATGTTTTGCGTGTACAGTTCTGATGCAAAAATGACCTTTTTATAGAAGAGAATGGTTTTGAATGCAGTGTGTACTACGTGTTGTCAGGTGTGTGACATGCTTTGGGTTGTGTGAGTGTTTGTGGGTATTCTGTATAGAGTTTGTATAAAATGAGCTGTAGTTTCAGAAAATACATGTAAAAAGTGAGAAAAACTGTAAATGAATGTGAATGGAGCCGCACGGCAGAATAATGCGTAGAGCTACTGTACTGTATGTATCATCACACACATGCATTTCATCCTACAAACTGTATCAATTCAAGTGCAAGTCTGAGCTTTTTAAATATTGAGAAAATGTAATGACATGAATTTAATACACTCAGTTTGGTGACTACTGTCTTCCATCTTCTGTCGGCCCAAGAGGTTTCTAGTTTATAGAACTCTTAGTGAGAGATGTTATAGAGAATGTGCTTCTTTAGCCTATCACTTTGAATATCAAGAGTTTAGATATAAATGTTGAATATTTAAGTCTTTAGTAAAATAATTAGAATCACTTTGTTGTTGACTCAAGTAAAGCATATTCAGCAAAGTGTGCATCATTGAAAACGTGACAAGCATTAGCATACAATATTGACAAGTATATGATTTTTTTTTGTTTATTTTTCTTAGAAGAAACATTTAAGGTCATAAATGGGAATTGAACTTGGGTCTCTTGGTTGATGGGCATGTATGCTATCCAGTATGCTACCTCAAAAATCTGGTCATTTGGTCTTTGTCAGTTGATACTGTACATCCTACTGTATAACTGGAACAAAAATCAAGAGATTGAGGTGGAAGATCAATGTAGAAGTGGACCTCATGTCAAATAACTTCAGAAACTGTGGTGTAGTGGTTAGGAGATCTGGCCATTAATTGAAAAGTAAAGGGTTCAATTCATGTCAAGTACATTTTTATTAATATTTTTGAAATAATCTTTATCAATATTTTATGCACCTATTGTACTTAAAGAGCAAGTATAACGTGGCAGTAGGAAAACAATCTGTTTTTCTCCCATCTTCTTTTTGAAGTGTGAGAGATGTTATTGAGACTTTGTTTTTTAGCCTCTCACTTTGAATAGCAAGAGTTTAGATATAAATGTTGTAAATGAAAGTCTTAAGTGAAATAATTAGAATCACTTTGTTGTTGACACAAGTAAAGCAACGTGTACATCATTGAAAACCTGACGGGCAGCGGTAGACAATATTGACGAATATATCATTTTTTACATCTTTCTTTGAGGGAACATTTAAGGTCATAAATGGGAATTGAACTCAGGTTTCTAGGTGGATGGGCAAGAATGCTATTCCCTATGCTACCAACAAAGCCGGTCAGGAGGTCTTTCTCAGTTGATACTGTACATCATACTGTATGATTTGAACAAGATCAAGGGATTGAGGTGGAAGGTAAATGCAGAAGTGGACCTCATATGTGGAATAACTTTACAAACTATGGTATAATTTTATTTTGCCCATTATGAAGAAATAGAAAGGTGTGATATTTTGTATTGGTGGTGTAGTGGTTAGCATATCTGTCCTTAAAAGAGAAGTTGTGGGTTCAGTTCCTGGGCATGATGTATGTGTATTCTATTTTATTTTTGAAGTATGTGTCAATTTCTATAGTAAATTTGAATTGATTTTTTTTTTATCAGGCATTGCCTATTATTCTTGCATGGGCATCTAAAAGGTGTTTGTTTGGAAAAAATAGGAACGCCAAGAGACAAAAGAAAATATTGAGGTATATATAAACATTTGAAATGTAATCAGATTTTGGAGTGATCCTAGGTTATAAAAAATTGAAATGTGTGAAATGGAATGTGTCCATTGATGTAAGTGTACATGAAATTTACAGTACAATACAGTGAGTGATCTGTAGAAAAAATGAAAAATCATTTGGGTTTGCAACCCCAACTCAGATGGTGTAGAGCAGGCATATCAAACACGCGGCCCGCATGACAGATCCTAGTTAGCACTAAACTTGTACAAAATGATTACTATCGTTTGTGATTGAATCATTCTGCATCTTCGGTGTTACTTATTGACTTTTCTTACTTCTGCCTTCTGACAAAAGCACATTTTCCCATGGCATTACGATACCAGAAACGTCATCTGCTAGTATAGTTGCAGCCGCGAAGTCACAACTGAAATGCTAGGCTGCGGTCCGCGGCCCACTACCGAGCCGCGAGAGAACTGCCAGCAACGGAGACTCACTCAGTGAAGGGCTACAGCAAAAAGGCTCGGCTGCCCCCTTCACTGAGGACACTTTTCATATCGCTGGGCGGGCGGGGCTTTGCAGCGGCGCAGTGAGAGGAGAGACCGCGGTGAGAGAGCATTATAACAAAGTATTTTTATGTTTCTACAGTTTCCCCATATGACACAAGTCCACAGAAATCTCGTTACTACAAAGTACATTCAGCAGCAGACAGAAACACTGTAAAAAGTTCTTTCTTTGAACTTTCCTCGTACTGTTTTTTTTTTGCTGTTTTTGTTTTGTGTGGTTTTAAGTGATACCTTTGCCTTATTGCTCATCAACATTTGAAAAATATCCATTGGAATTTAACTCATTGTCACCCTTCTATAGAAATGGCATACTTGTTATATACAAACTGAAGAAAAATCTCGGGTTGCAAACATATGCGAACTGCTGCATTTGATGACGCCGAAAAAGCCGTTTTTATGTGGTTCAGTGATGCTCCTTCAAGAAATATTCCTATTAATGCGGCAGTCATTCGAGAAAATATGAGGTTTTTAAACTCTCTTGGGACCCGGACAAACAATCTCACACGCGGCAATAGCGCTTCGGGACGCACTTCTGCTTGTCATTCCCGTTGGGTGGTGGGGGATCCCAGATCCCAAAAGTGTTCAGAAACCTCACAATATGAAGAAGAAGAAAAGGAGGATTTGGCTTCTGATTGATAACCGTGCTGACCACAACATGCTTCCGCACTTAGATAATGTTCACGTTGAATTCCTCGCACCCAATTGCACGGCAGTGCTTCAGCCATTGGATTTGGGCATCATTCGCACCCTGAAAATGTATTATCGCAAGGAAATGCTGAGAAAAATTCTCGTCAGCATAACTTGTAAACAGGAGAAGATTAAAATAACGCAAAAGAAGCTATTGAAGCTGCTTTCATTTCCAATATCCTATCTTTGTGAAGCACATTTTCTGCAGTGACAGCAACCAAAATGAGATTACGGAGTAGACTGAACATAAGCAACACACTTCGTGTGTCACTGTCTTCCATCCTCCCCAGATGGGATCTTCTGGTTGCAGAAAAACAAGCTCAGGGCTCTCACTGACTCTGCATTATGGTAAGATGTATAATTCCTATTACTAAATTATAAGTTAATAATAATAGAAAAGTAATGTAAATTGTGTATAAAACTGCCCTACAAACCCGCCCATAATCACCCCACAAACTCCAACCTCCAACAACCCACCGGTCCCTGGAAAAATTTGCTTCTAGTATAGTGGTCCTTGGTGTCAAAAAGGTTGCGGACCACTGGGCTACACTACTGGCTTGGCTGCTGAGACTGGCCACTGGGCAGAACTATCCATAACGACTAGTAATAGCTCGCATATTTTCACATTTTGTTGCTCTAGTTTTATGTAATTCTGTTTTAGTATTGTAACTAACAGTTAGTGCAGACTACAGCTGAAGATCTGAAGTAGACTCGAGAAGTTGGTGAGTTGTTTATTAACAGATTTTTGTGATTTTGAGTTTGCAAAATTAGTGTAGGTCAGGGGGCTTTTTGCATATCGGCTTATTTTACAATATAAACTTTGAAGTAAACTTACTAAAGCAAAATTTAATTTTTGGAGAATTTGTTTTCCAACTTGAATTACTGAGCAATGAATTCAGTGAGCGTTTTCGTGATTTCAGTTCACACGAACAGGAATTTGTGCTGTTTATGTCACCATATTCTTACAATGTTGAGAATGTGCCTGAGAATATCCAAATGGAATTGACTGAATTGCAGTCAAATTCTATTCTGATGGCAAAATACAATGAAGTTGGCATACCAGGCTTGTATGCTTACCTGCCACCCTCATATGTGCAGATCCATAAGTTGGCATCGAGAGTACTGTCTATGTTCAGAAGCACTTACAGTACCTTTGTGAGCAATTTTTTTCGTTAATGAAAGCTACCAAAACTCCATATAGCTCAAGACTTACTGTCGAGCACCTTTCATCCCTCATAAAAGTTGCAGCTGCACAAGATTTCAAGCCTGATATTGATGAACTGGTTACTAACAAGAGATGTCAAGTGTCGGGAGAAAAGAAATAAACCTCACACTGTAAGACTCCTATATAAGCAATGCATATAATATAATAATATAGGGACTTAGCTAAGAGGCTAAGACTCCAATTGTATGCTGTTGTACGTAGATTGTATGGACATAAATTGCTTTTCTTTAAACTTTAAGTGTTACATTTTTTAAAGTTTTAAGTATTGGAAAGAAAGATACAGTAACTTTGTATAATAGTATAATAGTATTTGTTACAGTGTGGCCCGCTGACCCACATATGGTAGTCGAAGTGGCCCACCAATGGTAGTGAGTTTGACATGCCTGGTGTAGAGGTAAGTGCATGTGACTGTCAATAAAGCATGTAATCTCATTCTACAGGTTCAAATCCAGGAAGAGGCAGTTCCTGAAACATGGAAGTGGTGATGGAGGTGGAGGTGGAGGAGTAGGCGGAAGCGAGTGATGTGACTGAAGTTCAAGGCAGAGGTACCCCATGACCCATTAGTGGAAAGATGTGCCGCTATTGTCCTCCTCTCAGCTAGAGCTCATGCAGGCACCACTGCTTGTTGTGCAGCTGTTGATTTCCTGTTAGCCATGGCACAATGCCATGCCTCCACTTGTCATGAGAAGGACATAAAGGTGAATTTCAAGGCGGAAGTACCCCACGACGCATTCATAGTTTGTGTTCCTTCTGTCTCAGCATAATCTCTCCATTGAGGCCAAGATCAAGCTGCAAGGCCCAGTGCTTCACAAGTTTTATGTGACAGATGGACAACCCTTACCATTTTGTATATATAGATTCCCAGTTTAACAGTTGGGGTGCCATTCTTTATCATAAACTGGACATTCTAAAGTTTTCATAGGATGGCATTTTGTAAACTCTAATAGACTTAGCTGCTAGCATTAGGATTTGGGTGATTTTTGGCCTCTTTGCTCTGACATTTATATAGGACTCGAGTGGTTTTTCTAGGGGGACACTCTTTGGTCTGGCATTATGAGAATCTATAAGGGGCACCTCCCCGATCTTCAATCTGACACTGTGAAATCCTTCTTGGAAATCCTGATCAGACATTTATGTACATGTGAAATTCAAAGGAAATATATGTGGCAAATGTCTTCAGGATTCTGTGGTTTGGGCACAACATTTTCATTTTTAACCCAAAACAGCAAAACATCTAGAAAATCACTGAACCTCCAGTGTAGAAAGTTTCAGAATGATGTAAAAGGACTGGAGGTCTAGAATTAAAGTCTAAAATGGGCTCATGTCAAAATCAGAAAAAAATCAACAAATTAAAAACACCAAAGCCCTAAAAGTTAATCCAAAATCGTAGTCAAAAAAAACAAAAAAACAAGCTGAGTTCAGATGCCAGTAAACTTCAAGAAACACACACTAAAACACTGCAAAACATGTTCAATTTTTTTTTTGAAGTTTTATTAATTTTATTGCAATCCATACAAATCAATCAATTTTTTACAAAAAGTAAAATTGAGTTAAGAATAAATCGATCCCCACCCCTGAGAGAGAGAGCAAGCCAAACGGCGTGAAATTTTAGGCTTGTAAACATACCTAAATCAATAAATTTGATAAGCCAATAGAGATGGATGCAGAAGACAGAGAAATACGGACATAATTGCTTTCTCTGTGCTTTAAGAACTTATTTTAATATATTACTGATTAGATCCTGCCATGTTTTGAAAAAAGTCTGTACGGATCCTCTAAGTGAGTATTTGATTTTTTCCAATTTCAAATAGTATAACACATCGGTTTCCCACTGACTTAAAAAAGGAGAGTTTCGGTTCTTCCAGTTTAGCAGAATAAGTCTGCATGCCAAAAGTGTAGTGAATGCAATCACAATTTGTTTGTCTTTCTTCACTTTAAACCCCTCTGGAAGAACACCAAACACAGCTGTTAATGGGTTAGGAGGGATTGTGAGTCCAAGGCTGTCTGAAAGGTAATTAAAAATTTTTGTCCAGAATGATGTTAATTTGGTGCAGGCCCAGAACATGTGACCCAGTGAGGCTGGGACTTGGTTGCAACGTTCGCAGGTTGGATCATGCCCTGGAAACATTTTGGAGAGTTTTAGCGAGACAGATGTGCTCGATTTATATAACTTTGAGTTGTATAATTGTATGCTTTGCATATGGAGCTTGAGTGAATTCTCTGCATTGCTACTTTCCACTCCTTTTCTGATATATTAATTGAGAGATCTTTTTCCCAGTGTCCTCTTGGATCTTTGAAAGGGAGGGACTGTAAAATGATTTTATATATTGCAGAGATGGTGTCTGAGTCCTTGAGATTGAGCAATATTTTTCCAGCATGGATGAGGGTGCAAGATGAGGAAAATCGGAAGGTTCTGTTTAACAAAGTTCCTGATTTGAAGATAGTGAAAGAAATGTGTAGCTGGAATGTTAAATTTGGAATGTAATTGTTCATAGGATGCAAAGACGTTGTCTATATAAAGATCTCTAAGCAAGTTAATTCCAAATTTTTCCAGATATTAAAACTGCATATGTTTGAAGGTTGAAAGAGGTGGTTCTCTTGCAGAGGTGCCACAGATAGAAGCTTCTCCGTCTTAAAATGCTTTCTACATTGGTTCCATATTCTAAGTGAGTGAAGCACAATTGGGTTATTAGTATATTGGCGATAATTTACATTTGTTGGGGCACAGAGCAGGGAATATAAAGAAGTACTGCAGGATTTTACTTCTGTTGCGAACCAAGCCTGTGTATGTTCTTCTATTTGTGTCCAGGTTTTATCGCCTGTATATTTGCTGCCCAGTAATAAAACTGGAAGTTAGGTAGAGCCATGCCGCCTTCTGCCTTTTGTCTTTGTAGGGTCTCTTTTGATGCGTGGATGTTTTGAGTTCCAAATAAATGAGGTTATTGTTGAATCTAATTGCTTAAAGAATGATTTATTAATGTATATTGGAATGTTTTGAAATAAAAAAAGGAGCTTAGGAAGAATATTCATCTTAACAGTGTTAATTCTTCCAGCTAGTGTGAGATGAAGGGTTGACCATCTATGCAAGTCCTCCATGCAGACGGTGAAATTTTGTTGATAAAGAGCTTTATGTTTACTTGTGATGTTTACCCCTAGGTATTTAAACTGTTCTGCAATGATAAAAGGTAGGGTGTCTAATCTAATATTATATGCTTGAGAATTCACTGGAAAGAGTACACTTTTATTCAGATTAATTCTGAGACCAGAGATCTTTTGAAATTCTGTGAGTGCTGTTAAGACTGCAGGCACAGAATTTTCTGGGTCTGATATATACAGTACCATATCATCTGCATATAATGAAATTTTCTGTTCCAGTCCTTCTCTGATAATCCCCTTTATCTGATCAGTATTTCGACAATGTATTGCCAGTGGTTCAATGGCA
Organism: Polypterus senegalus; assembly: GCF_016835505.1. Classification (NCBI taxonomy): domain Eukaryota; kingdom Metazoa; phylum Chordata; class Cladistia; order Polypteriformes; family Polypteridae; genus Polypterus; species Polypterus senegalus. The sequence continues at coordinate 52,117,359 of NC_053166.1, forward strand.
ATTGCAAACAGTAGCAGTGACAAGGGGCATCCTTGTCTAGTACCACATTCTAGTTTAAAGTAGTCTGAACAAATGTTGTTGATACAAACTGAAGCTTCTGGGCTAGTATACAGTAATTTAATCCATGCACAAATGTTCAGGCCAAACCCAAATCTCTCCAATGTAGTAAAAAGGTATTTCTATTCAATCATGTCAAATGCTTTTTCTGCATCCAATGATAATAATATTTCTGGGGTGTTTGATTTAGTTGGTGAGTATATTACATTAAACAGGCATAGAAGAATTGAAGATAAGTGTCGGCCCCTGATAAATCCAGTTTGATCTTGTGATATTACCGAGGGGAGCACTTTCTCCATCCTCCTAGCTATGATTTTAGAGAGTATTTTAACGTCATTATTCAGAAGTGAAATTGGTCTGTATGATGCAAATTGTAATAAGTCCATCCATCCATCCATCCATCCATTTACTAACCCGCTGAATCCGAACACAGGATCACGGGGGTCTGCTGGAACCAATCCCAGCCAAAACAGGGCACAAGGCAGGAACCAATCCTGGGCAGGGTGCCAACCCACCGCAGGATACACACAAACACACCCACACACCAAGCACACACTAGGGCCAATTTAGAATCGCCAGTCCACCTAACCTGCATGTCTTTGGATTGTGGGAGGAAACCGGGGCACCGGGAGAAAACCCACGCAGACACGGGGAGAACATGCAAACTCCACGCAGGGAGGACCCGGGAAGCGAACCCAGATCTCCTAACTGCGAGGCAGCAGCGCCACCGTGCCGCCCTTTTGTAATAAGTCCTTATTTTGTTTTGGAAATTAGATGATTAGTACTTGGCGAAAAGTTTGAGGAAGAGTTTGGTTGTCTCTGGCTTCTGTAAATGTTGCTAATAGGAGGGGAGCTAGCTGAGCGGAGAATTTCTTGTAAAATTCTGCAGGGTAGCCATCAGGGCCTGCTGCTTTCCCACCTTGAAGTGACTTTATAGCATCTAGTAATTCTGATAATGCCAGAGGTTTATCAAGTTCCTCCGCACTAAAAGTGTCTATTTGTGGTATCTGTAATGTATCCAGAAATGCATTAGATTGTGTATTGTCTTCTTTAAACTCAGTAGTATATAGGGATTTATAGTAGTCTCTAAAGTGTGCATTATATTTTTGTGGTCGAAGATTTTATCTCCGTTCGCATTGGTGATTACTGAGATTGCGTTGCACTTCTTGCTTGTGAATTTGTTGAGCTAAAAGCTTATTAGCTTTCTCTCCATGTTCATAGTAATGATGTCTGGATTTATAAATTAGTTGTTCAGTTTCTTTAGTTGTCAAGAGGTTTAGTTCTGAATGCAGAGCCTGCCTTTTCCTATGTAGAGTCTCGCTTGGTAGTCTGGCATGTTCTTCATCTATTCTAGTAATTTTGCTTTTTATCTTTGCTAATTTCTTGGTTTCTAATTTATTTCTGTGGGAAAGTTATGAGATAATCTGTCCCCTTAAGAAGGCCTTAAGAGTTTCCCAGAGTATTCCTGCAGAAATCTCTGAGGATGTATTTGTCTCTAGGAATAAATTGATTTGTTTGGATATGAATTCTGTACAATTCTCATCCGCTAATAGAAGCGGGTTGAGGCGCCATCTGCAAGGTGAGTGTGTGGGGCTTAGTAACTTTAGCTCCAAGATCAGAGGTGCATGGTCAGAAATAACAATAGCATCGTATTTGCAAGATTTAATCATAGGCAAGAAGTTATTGTCTATAAAGAAATAATCAATCCTTGAGTAGCAATGATGTACTGGTGAGTAGAAAGAATATGTTCTTGAATTTGGGTTTAAAACCTCCAGGGGTCTGATAAGTTGTGATCAGTTAAAAACTTTGTAATTATCTTTTGGTGTTAGATGCCATTCCCCTGTGGAAGAAGTCCTATCTAAGAGTGGATTTAAAACACAATTAAAGTCCCCAGCCATTATAATTTTATGAGTGTTCAGATTGGGAATGGATGCAAATAAATTTTGTATAAATTCCTTATCATCAACATTAGGTGCATAAACATTTATCAAAATCATTTTACAGTTAGATAAGTCTCCCATGACCATTACATATCTCCCTTCAGGATCCAATACTACATCTGATGCTACAAATGAGACTGTTCTATGTATAAGAATTCCCACACCTCTAGTTTTAGCTAGAATGAAACATTTGGCCAGTCCTTTCTTTTTGCAGCCAGAACTGATCCTTGCTTAGTAAATGGGCCTCCTGTAAAAATACTATTTTAGCATTTAGACCTGTTAGGTGAGAGAGTACTTTCTTTCTCTTTAATTCGTGATTCAGGCCTTTAACATTCCAGCTCATGAAGTTAACTGTCCCATCATGGAGACATTGATTCTGAGTTTTTGATGTCATTTTATAGTCTTAACTGGAAGTGAGACAGCTTCAGCCTTAATTTCCTATTTCCCCAAGAGTTATTGCCATGCAGCTTATTATTACGTTGGTAGTTATAATTATAAAGATTAAAGGATAGATTATGTATAGATCAAGCCTGCTCTCTTTCTCTCCCTCCCTTAAATTTTGCTTCCCCACGTGAGTCTAGACCACACTTCACACAGTCCCGGTCCTCTGACATACCCAGAGACAGAGCACGTCCAAAGCAAAACAAGCCCCCAAGCTGCGGCGTTTTATGATTAAAAAATAGAGATATCTATTACCAATATAGTCTAAAAACTGTGCACTTAGAATATATATAATCTTCAGCAATCTTAGTGTATTAAGATAATACACCCGGATAATAAACCCGGGGAATGGTGTTAGAAAGTGGTCCAGAATAAGCATAATAAGTCTTAATGCAATAATAGCAATAACAATAAACCAAGGGTATGATGATTGAACAGTCTCGTTTAGGGTAGAGAGAAAATAATTAGATAATAAAAAAAAGAAAAAAAAAGAAAAAGTAATTAAGCACAATAAAACATAAACAGATAGCGCCCGAGTAATAATGAGTGATAATGAGAATATATAATGATAAAAACCCACATTTTAAACAATTAAATCAGACAGTAGATTATTAATCCTTGCCATATCATTAAACTGTTAACCCTAACCCTAAAATTTGTTCAATTGTTATCAAGATAATTGGATGGTACTGGCAACCTACAGATTCGTGTGTAGTTGATTTCATAAGATGCCACCTCTGACTATGATATGTTAGCAATGGGGTTCATTGCTTTTGATAAAAATGCACAAAATTGGCATTGGCCATGATGGAACAAAATGATGACATGTAAAACAAAATATCACTAAAAAACTGAAAGACTGAATAAATATTCTTAAATTTGAAAACAAGAGCAGAAATTAATTCTGCATGAAAATAATCTCTAACATTCATAACAGACACCCTGTCCCATGTTGATTCCTGCATTGGCACACAGTGATGCCAGGGCAGACCATCTATGACTCTGAACTTAGTTACAGTAAGTGGGTTTGTAAATGTTACATTATGATTTGTGATATCAGGTCCACTCAAGCAGCTTTCAGTAACAGCTGAAATGAAGTAGCCTTATGATCTAAGAATAAAACATGTTCCTGAATCAAGTGTTGACTCTAAATTTGGCCCCTCTGAGTATGTGTGTGTGTTTGTGTGTAAGCGTGTCCTGTGGTTGCTTCGTTTAGGGTTTTTATCAGTTTTGTGTCCCTTACCACTGGAAAAAGCTCCAAAACTTTCTTCATCTTTTATCAGATGTTCCCATTTAGGGGAGCACCACAGTGGATTATCTGTTGTAATTGATCTCTGTCTTTTGTATCATTTTCTGTCACACTGACTTCCTTTAATAAACCTTTTCTTTGGCCTTCCTCTTTCTTGGTGACTCCATCCTCAGCATTTTTCCCTAATGTAACCCTCATCACTGCTCTGCATGTGCCCAAAATATCTCAGTCTAGCCTCTGTCACTTTGTCGCCTGTTTTGTCCCTCTAACATACTAGTTCCTATTCCAGTATTCCCTCCAAGCAAAAATCGTAGCATCTTTAACTCTGCCACTTCCAGCTCTGCCTCCTGTCTTTTCATCAGTGCTGCCGTCCAAAAACCATACAACATAGCTGGTCTCACTACCATTTTATAGACCTTCCCTTTCACTCTTGCAGGTACTCTTCAATCAGAAATCACTCCTGCTACATTTCTCAACTCAGTCCACCCTGCAGGCACTCACTTCTTTGCCTCCCTGCCACACTCTCCATTGCTTTGGACTGTTGAACCCTATTTGTCTACCTTCACCACCTCTGCTCCTGGCAGTCACCCTCTTCCACCACCATCCCACTCATTCACTAACATGTACTCCATCTTACTCCTACTGACTTTCATTCCCCATTTCTCCAGTGCGCACCTCCACCTATCCAGGGTCAGCTGTCTACTCTCACTACAGGTCACAATGTCATCCGTGAACACTATAGTCCATGGAAACTCCTGACTGACCTCATTTGTCTGCCTGTCCATTACCATTGCAAACAGAAAAGCGCTCAGAGCCGATCCTTGATGTAATCCTACTCTCACCTTGTGAGGACGTGTATAAGGACAGCATGACTGCGGTGAGGTGTGTGGTAGGATTCAGTGCCTGGTTCAAGGTGAGAGTGGAAATAGGCTCCAAAACCTATGATCCTGAAATAGATTGAGTGGGCTTGAAAATGAAAGGACAGATATCAATAAGTTGTGGAAAATTTACTTTTACTTTTATAGCAAACAATTTTAAAATTAATTGAAATTGCACACAAATCACACCTACATGTTTTTGAATATTCTATATTTTACCAGAGTAAAAATTCCAAAAACCCCAAGGAGTCACATTAGTCTGCTGCTCTGTTTATGGTGCTGCACGCTGACAGCAAAACTGCCTGAAAACCTGCCCACTCACACAGATGTCTGCGTGCCTAATTTTAAAATCAATGCCCATGGTCTAATTGGTTTTGCAACATACACAGTGTTCATATTTTCTACTGATTGATTCAGTTTACTAGTGCATGAAAAACAGCTCTTCCTAAAAAGAGAAAGGAAACTGGGAGGCATCCGCCGGGACAGCTAATGCAGCCAGACCGCCGAAGCCCCCTGACGAACACTGATAACGTCTCAAATACTTGAAAAAGTTTCCGTGACCCAAGTGAATGTTTGGCTGCTTTCTTGTACATAACTCTTGACCCTGGGCTTTGTCTCACAACACAGTGTAGTCACATGGACCCTGCCCATATGGATTTCACTCTCTAAGGACACTTTGCTCCTGGACAAAATGTGTTTACTATCAGAGCTCGTGTCTCACCAGCAATTAATAAATAATTGGAAGAGTAGACAACAAATGTGAGCGTGAAAGGTTGTCTGAGGTAAAAGTAAAGCTTACAGAGACCCAGAGACAACTGACCAGCTGAAGGATGGCATGAGCTGTAATAAAATATACTTTGGAAAAAGTCTGTAAGAGTAAATGGATACCTTTAAACAATTAGCTCACAGCAGCCGGCTGGAAGTGACCAGAGCGTCATAGAAATAAAATAGTCTCTGTGCAATGATTTCATATCCAGTCTTTGAATTATTGATTGCTTTCAGGGAACTGCAGACACTCAGTGCCAAATAAGTAATCAAAAGCCATTTTCAGTTACAGTGATGAAGTGGCATCCCATCCAGGCTTTGGTCCTGTCTTGAATCCAATGCTGACTGGATAGGTTCAGATTTTCCATTAACCTTTACTTGTACAAGAAGGTTCAGGAAATTAATTAACAAGTGGATGAATGAATATTTATTAGTAGATACCTTTTTGGATTGGTATTCTGTCAAGGACTGCTTTGCAAATGATTCTATTGGGAAAATAAATCATCTTTTAAATAATACATACATTATTAAACCAGCCTTATGCAACTGAGGATCACAGGGGGTATTATGGGTGAGAACACTGAGCACAGGCAGGATGGGACACCAGGGCATCTCAGAGCACTCTCATGCTCACATGAAGCCAACATCTTTGTAAATGTGGAAGAAAAACTTTCAGGGAAAACAGGAGAACTCTGGATAGAGGACAACCAACATTGGATCCATAAAGCAGCAGGGCTTACCTCTTTGTTACCAGTAAAGGGAAAATGAAACATAAAATTACATGCAACAAAACTGAAACTCATTGCTGTATACAGAATACACCCTGTAATATACAATATGAACAAATCCTGTATATCCATATTCATAACCATCATTTACTATACAGTATATAAGTATGCCTTCAGAATTGTATTCAGACCCCTTCACTTTTTTCATTTCTTATTACTTTGCAGTCTAATGCTAAAATTATTTCAATTAATTTTTCCCCACATCAGGCAACACTCAGTACCCCAGAATGACAAAGCAAAAATTGGATTTTAGAAGTGTTGGCAAATTTTTTAAATATGAAAAACTGAAATAACCCATTGACACCAGTATTCAGACGCTTTACTCAGTACTTCATTGAAGAACCTTTGGCAGTGATTAAAGCCTGGAGTCTTCTTGGTTATGATGTGACAAACTTGACACACACAGCTTTAAGCATTTTCTGTCATTCTTCTCTGCAGACCCTCTCAAGCTCTTTCATGCTGGATGGTGACCCCCAGTGGACAGCTATTTTCAATTGTTTCCAGGGGAGTTGGATTGAGTTCAAGCCTGGTCTTTAGCTGGGCCACTCAAGAACATTCACAGAGCTGTCCTTTAGTCATTTCTGTGTTTTCTTTGCTTTGGGCTTATGGTCATTTGTTGTTAGAAGGTGAACGTTAAGCTCAGTCTGAGGTCCAGAGCTCTCTGAAGCAGGTTTTCTTTAAGGATATCTCTGCACTTTGCCCCGTTCAACTTTCACTCTATCCTGACTAGATTCCCAGTCCCTGCCACTGAAAAACGACCCCACAGAATGATGCTGGCAACACAATGCTTCACCATTGGAATGGTATTGTGGAGATGATGAGCACCGTGCTCCTGTAACTACATTGTCCACATAAAGGGAACAGTGTGAATAAAATGAAGATCAAATAAATACAGTGTGAGCATAATACAGAAATCTGAAATAAACAATAAACAAAAAATTAGCTAATCTTTTAAAATATTATCATAATCTCAATGTTAGTTTGTTTGTTTGCCAACATTGTAAAAACAGATTAACATTAACAGGAGTGTACAAAGTTTAGTACTGGCGAAAATGTGATCTCATCTAAGGCTATAGGAACAGCTTATTTGGAATCAATTTTATTGTCTTGCCGGGTTACAGATTCTGTCAAAGAGTACTTAAATTTGTCTCATTGTTGGGTGTGTGGAGATATACTCTGGAGAGGAGAGGAATGAAGGTCAGTAGGAGCAAGATAGAATACATGTGTGTAAATAAGAGGGAGGTCAGTGGAATGGTGAGGAGGCAAAGAGTAGAGTTGGTGAAGGTGGATGAGTTTAAATACTTGGGATCAACAGTACAGAGTAATGGGGTGTGAGATGTGGCCGGCTTGTCATTCCGGCCAATACCCCTAGGCCGCCAGATGGAGTCCTCCCTGCAGTATGGAGGTGACCTGAAGATCAGCAGGGAGTAATGGGACATGTAGTTTTTATAGAAGACCCTGCTGGATACCACAGGGGCCACAAGAGGGAGCTGCAGGGAGGACCGAAGACTTCTTTGTGCCCTTTAACCCGGAAGTTCATCGAAGGAAGAGCAACGGGCTTCCGGGGTGAAAAGAAAGGACTTGTACCTGACCTGGAAGGGATTGAGAGTCACATGGACTGGGGATTGGAACACTTCTGGGTCAGGGAATATAAAAGGACTATGGGAGCTCCCAGACGGCAGGCTGAGCTGAGAGGAAGGGTGGCAACGCATCTGGGAGTGGAGGATTGATTTATTGTAGTTATTATTGTGATTTATATGAGTATTGTGGAGGAGAGGGTGCTTTGTGCACTGTGGCAGTTAAATAAAGTCAGCATTTGGACTTTTACCTGGAGTCGTGGACAAGGGTTCAAGGGAGCGATAGCGCCCCCTATCTGTCACAGTGGCGTAGTCGGCAGGATCTTCTAGCGTCTATTGCAGAGGACCTGTTTTCAAATTTTCTGTGGACAGCGAACCCTGAGAAGACAACGGCGTCAGGACTCACCACAGTATCGCCAGAACCCAAATAATCCAAGTCCAAAATGGGGAAGATGAAGGGCAAGCAGAGCGACAACACCAGCGGGAGAGCCTTAGGTGCAATGGCCGACGCTCAGGAGGAGTAACGGAGCAGCCTTACAAGCCCGGAGAAACCTCCAGGAACCAACGATCGTTCTGAGGTACGTGCCGGGAACGTTATCGAAAACCCGTTTGTAATAACTCACTTTGTTCCGTGCATGTACCTCGGAGATGATCACCTGGAGGCTCCATGGGGAAAAGAAGACTGCCCCGAAGATGATGGCACGCTCCTGTCTAAGCCTGAGCACCGGGGAGAAGACTTCCGCATGATGGTAACCGACGAGGGACATGGTAGCAAACCCGGTGCTTTCTGGGAAGGAGGAGGTCCGTGTCCCATTGTTTGCGCCATCGAGCCCAAAGTAATGGACTTGGACTTTCCGAAGGGGAAGGGGGAGGCGAGTGAAGCACCGCTCACCCTGGAAAAGGTAAGGAGTGTCGGGAAATGGTTGATCGGGATGTCAGAAAAATAATAAAGACAGAGCGCAGTTCGCCGAACGAGGCAACCCGGCCCTCGACCTCAAAGAACTCCAAATCCCAGGAGCCTCCGTGAGACCCGTCAGAGCACGTGCCAGAAGCGGACGTGCTCATTGGCTCCCGGCCGGCAGGTAAGGCAAACGAGGAAGTGAGTCTTCTGCCGGCCGAAGTAAATAATGTTATTAATTTGCGGGAACTCGA